>NC_091467.1:73671628-73854128 GCF_027789765.1 Dendropsophus ebraccatus | reverse complement strand
CACATGCCCCTCCCCCTGCTTCAGGCCTTCAGTGAGGGAGGTCATGTGATCTCTAAAGGTCCTGAAATGAGATGTGAATGAGCAGGCGGAACCGTGCAGCGGGCAACAGTAATCCTGAGGTCTCTTCCCTGCTGTGCGCCACTGTCTGACACCGGCAGGAACCCCGCCTCACAGTATGAGAAGCACTGCAGCAGGTAACCAGTTCCCCCGGCCCTGTCCCCGTTCCCGAAGAGAGAGCGTCTTCCATACTGACATATTCACCGAAGTTCCCAGCTTCAGCCGTCCAGCGTCTCCTTCCTCTCAGACTCTGGGGGCACAGGTGTGACGTCACTCGTGCTCCGCGCGGGAACGCAGGAGGTGGGAGAGGCCTCTAGTGACCTGAAGCAGAACGCAGATTCCGGCCACAAGAGCGCACTGTGCACAGCCCCGCATCAGGAGCACCCACAGTTAAAGGGGCCAGACATATTTGGGGAAGCAAGACACATGGGGGCCGTTCCGGGACGGCAGGACATGACTCCCAAATCGGGACTGTCCCGACGGATCCGGGACGGTTGGGAGGTATGGTCAGGGGCCCCCTAGGACGCAAGGGCCCCCAGGCAGCCGCCTACCATGCCCAATGGGTAAGACGGCCCTGCACCCGACCGCCGGGGCCGAGTCAGAGGAGGACGCCGCAGGACCCTGGTAAGGTAAGTTCCTGACAAACTAAATCTCTTTGTGTCCTCTCACTCTGGAAACCAACTGGAGACTGACTCACTTCCTCCACCAGGTTAACTCCTCCTACAGGGGTAAATCTAAACCCTCCTGTGAGTGGTGGGGCTGAGTGTGGGTGAGAGAGAGGAAAGATAGAATAGGAAGAAAGATAGAGCACCTGTGACCAGTCAGCATAGAAACACATGGTACAACACAGTTAACCTTTTGACTCTACAGCTGTGCATAAAAGACAAAAACAGTGGTGACACCTAGTGGGGAAAACAAGGTACTTCATCTCCCACTTTGTTAACCTGAGGGAAAACTCTGCACAGGTGCCAAGGAACTGCACCTTGTGCCGGGACACCACACGTCTTTGTGGTGAAGACAACCGACCCTCATAGTCACCTCAGAGGTATATAACTTTATCTTAAAGGAGTATAAACAGCTCCTGAAACTGAAAAAAGGGAACACAAAGGAATTAACTCAAGACCCATTGACAAGGCCACAGATATTCACATAAAACTCAGGGCGGCAATCGTAGCTCGACAGGAGGAAACAGTTTACTGGCAACCAAAATGTATTGGTGATATTAGGAGGTACCTGGGTGCCTGAGTGACCCTCCTGGTCATCACTCAGGCACTTGCGTTTCACGGCTGCTGGTTGGTCCTAGATGGGCAGTTCTTAACAAAGTGACCTGGTTTCCCAAAATAGAGGCATAATGAATTCTCCATTTGGTGTTTCCTAAAGTATATTCCAGCACCATGGGATCTCGGCTGGTCACTGGTGGAGGAGAAGACACCACCATTCTAGAAAGATGACGGACTAGATGACTGGCTTGGCTTAGACTGAACAGTAGTCATGCCCAGTGATACCTTTGAGCTGAGTTGGCAGGTCATCAAGGTGGTCAGTGACTAATGTTTCGGTACTCATGCCAAATTGCTGAGAGTGCGATAATGTCAGGACTTGGGGACTGGAGGACATGAGACAGGTGATGCCCTAGCACTGACACCTGCCCCATTGTCCCTGCCTAAGTACCTCGACTGCCCTAACCGGGTTGCGCCCTTGGCAACCCGTCCGGTAGCTAGGGACGTCGGCTGCACCTAGCCGGACTGGGCGCAGGATTTGGGCTCCGGCTGGATGGCCGAACCCAGGGTAAGAACCTTTGCAGGGATTAGTTGACTAGCCAACTCTCAGCAGGTGGCAGACAGTATCCATGTGGTTTGTCACATACCATTAACCCTTTATATGTGATCACAGTGATAGAACAGCATATAGCAACATCTAGTGATCGAAATGGAGTACGACTGAATTCATCCGCAGATTCCCCTGTAACGTATACAATATCAGTGCTGACATACAGATCCATACATACACTTAGCAGTGGCACTGGGTTCTGGGACACTGCACAGTAAGTCCTGGGGGTAACAGATAACCGGGAGCCAAAGTTAGGAACAAGGAGAGGCAGCTGGCATAGGTGAAGGCCAATTCTGCCATCTAGTGATCAGATGGCGTCAGGGCAGAAGCTCCTACTATATTTTAGGAAGCAGTGTAACCCTAGCTGATATCCTGTAATATCCGGCGAATATGGAACCACTGTGCTGCGTAACTGGTTTGGCTTTGTCTGTGTAAACCACTGGTATATAAGGACCTGGTGGCTACCTCTAGGACTGGTCCCAGTATGTTTGTGCCCGGACATACAATATCTATAGCATATGCAATTGCATACAGGGCCAGTGGGTAATGGGGCCCCCGCTGCCACCTAGAAACCAACATCCTATCTGTTCATTAAACTGCATGAGATACTGAGTTCCATTGATCCAAATTACTGATGGATTGTTAAAGAGACATAGGGGCCTATATACAGGCACGGGAGCTATATACAGTTCTGCTATCTGTGTCATATCTGCTATGGGAGATGCTGGGTGGTATCCCCCCCCCCCATATCATTATTTATTGCTCATAAAAATAACTATTTTTAGTTCCATATAAAAAAGAGCCTTGTCGGCTTCCTGTATTCCTGCAAGTGTAATAAATAAGTGTCCGTCACGCTGAGGAGACATTATAAAGCGGCCGTCCCTTATACCCAGCTGAGGGTCCTTCCTGGAAAAGCCTATTACTGCACAGAGAGGAGGAGGCGCGCCTCATTATAAATAGAAGGAAATTATACATTATAATCGGCCCCACTTACATTTTATCTTCAAGGAAAATCTCCTGATCCGACATATTTATTCTATACCTTATAATATACGCACTGACACCACGGGTGTAATGGTGATATATGGAGGAGATTACAATATCACAGAAAAAAGGTTGTCTCTCCCCCCTGCCAATCACTCTTTATGCCTCCAGTCACAAGAGGCCGCTCTTTACGGGGGGTATACTGCTGGAGAGGGGCTAACTAACAGGGGGATTACCTACATGGGAGAATACTACCTATTGGGGGGGGGGATTACCTACAGGGGGATGCCTATCTACCTGGGAGACTACCTATGGGGGTATAATTACTATTTGGGGGCACAAAGGGGCTTAACTAATATGTGGAGGGCGGGCACAGGGGGAACCTAACTACTATATGGGGACACATAGAGTGCCTCTATTATGTGGAGGCCCAGAGGTGCCTAACCCCTATATAGAGGAACAGAGGAGCTATATGGATGCACAGAGGATGCCTTACTACTATATGAAGGAATGCAGAGTTATTATATGGATGCAAAGTGGGGGCCTACCTTCTATATGGAGGCAGAGGTGCGTAACTACTATCTGGAGACACAGAGAATTATTATACTATCTATGGGTGCAAAGAGTGGTCTAGTTACTATATGGAGGCACAGAGGAACCTAACCAGTATATAAATGCACAGAGAGGGCTTAACTACTATATGGAGGCACAGAGGGACCTAACCAGTATATAGATGCACAGAGAGGGCTTAACAACTATATGGATGCACTGAGGAATCTAACCAGTATATAGATGCACAGAGAGGGCTTAACTACTATATGGAGGCACAGAGGAACCTAACCAGTATATAGATGCACAGAGAGGGCTTAACTACTATATGGAGGCACAGAGGGACCTAACCAGTATATAGATGCACAGAGAGGGCTTAACAACTATATGGAGGCACTGAGGAATCTAACCAGTATATAGATGCACAGAGAGGGCTTAACTACTATATGGAGGCACAGAGGGACCTAACCAGTATATAGATGCACAGAGAGGGCTTAACAACTATATGGAGGCACTGAGGAATCTAAACAGTATATAGATGCACAGAGAGGGCTTAACTACTATATGGAGGCACAGAGAGACCTAACCAGTATATAGATGCACAGAGAGGGCTTAACTACTATATGGAGGCACAGAGGGACCTAACCAGTATATAGATGCACAGAGAGGGCTTAACAACTATATGGAGGTACTGAGGAATCTAACCAGTATATAGATGCACAGAGAGGGCTTAACTACTATATGGAGGCACAGAGAGACCTAACCAGTATATAGATGCACAGAGAGGGCTTAACTACTATATGGAGGCACAGAGGGACCTAACCAGTATATAGATGCACAGAGAGGGCTTAAGGAGACGCAGAGAGGGCCTTACTCTGATATTAATATGCAGAGTGTCTTATCTACTATATGTGAGGGCATAAGTACTAATAACTGGTCAGGCTTGTTATCCAGGAGCCAGGGAAAGCTGTAATTAAAGAGGTTCTTAAAGCGATGGTACATACGCTTTAAGAATTTGTATATTTTATTTGACTTACAGACAATAAAAACACTCTATAAATCTACTACAGCGGATGTGAGAGAGATCTGGCTGCCATTCCCTTATTAATAGCATAGGCGGTAGTATCTATTCTCCTTTACAGATCCATGCCCAGAGGGGTAGTTAACAAAAAAAAAAATTCTTTCAAATCAAATGGTGCAAGAAAGTGCCAATGATTTGTAATTTACTTTTATTAAAAAATCTCCAGTCTTCCAGTACTTACCTCTTTTAGAAAGTGGAGACTCAGTTGAAAGCTTAAAGGGATAAAGCAAACCCCCTTTTCCCTGCTAGAACCTTCAAATTACATCACTGGTTAGGGAGAGTAAAAAGGTCTAGCTCAAGGTCCTCTGGCACATTCAAGGTCTGATCCCTGGAACGTTGTGGAATATCATCTTCATAAGGATTCATTGCACCAGAATCTGAATACACAAGAAGATCTCCCATAGTGAGTACTGACATGTTTTATTATGATACTATCATAACTCAAATCTGCAGGGACACATATGACATCTAGTGGCCAGATTGTAAAATACACTTCATACTACATGGTTAGTAAGGCGCTTAAAGGGGTGATCCAGAGCTACAAAAACACGGCCATTTTCTTCAGAGACAGCACCGCTGTTGTCTCCAGTTTAGGTGTGATTTGCAATTAAGCTCCATTCACTTCAATGAAACTGAGGTACAAAATTGGCAACCAAACTGGAGACAAGAGAGGTGCTGTCTCTGAAAGAAAGTGTAGCACCGGATAACCCATTTATTGCAATATTAAATATATCTGTATTTCCCTTTTATTGCCAGTACATGACTGGCAAACATCATTTAGAAGCATACACATACTTTTTGCACACTTAATTCAATGCCATTATCATATAACTTAGTCCAGGCAAAAACTATGAAAACTGTGCAAAACAAAGTTAAACCTTCTGCACTCAGTTGAGGAAAAAACCCCTGTGGAGAAAACCTCTAGGGAAGCAAGGCTGAGGGATTGCCAAAATGTAACTATTCAAATGAAAATAAAATTGACATTGTCATCACATATCTGGCACCATGCACGGACATAATATTTACAATAATACATGCATTATTACACCTGCATAAAGTTGTAGAGTAAAGTTTAAAAAAGGAGGAAGGGGGAAATGTTTCCCCCCAGATCTTCTTGCGAGAAAGAGACGAAGGGAGAGACTGGAACCGTCGGTAGATATGCAGTGTTGTGGCTGCTGCATGGGTGTAGGGTCACTTGTCACGGTGGGCAGGAGTGGTGTGGGAACCCACCCACGGACTGATGCTAAGGCCCTGTCCAGTGTAGTAATGTACTCTGCTGGGATAGCGTAGTAAAAAAACTCTTACTCACGTATAGATTCACTAACCTCACCACCTTTTGCCCTACAGTGTTGGCTTCCCATCCTAATAGGGTAGTATGAGGTCCCAGGACCCTGCGCTGGGTTAAGCAGACTTTCTGAGACTTCCCAGAAGAGTCATGCATTGCAGTAGGATACATTAGCTTTCTTAAAGGGGTATACCAGCGGGGGGGGGGGGGGGGCACCTGGGAGGAGGTGGCCTATGAAAAATACTCACCTCCCTGGTTCCAGTGGCGGCTCCCGCATCACGGCGCTCCGGTGCCCGCTTCCCGGCCGCTTCCAGGTGTCTGACGCGGGCCTGAGACGTGACGTCTCAGGTCCAGTCAGCCACTCAGCGAAGGAGGCGGGATCCGTTTCAAGTCCGCTCAGATCCCGCCTCCTTCACTGAGTGGCTGAGCGGACCTAAGACGTCACGTCTTGGGCCCACGTCAGACACCAGGAAGCGTCCGGGAAACGGGCACCGGAGCGCCGTGATGCAGGATCCGCCGCTGGAACCAGGGGGGTGAGTGGATGTCTTTTCCCTCGGCCACCTCCTCCCCGATCCCAGAACAAAAGTGCCCGCCCGCTGGAGTACCCCTTTAATGCTTTTTGTCCTACTGGGGTCAGTACCTACCTCCTGGTGACTACCCTGTGTCTTGTAGAAGGTATAACTGGCGTGGACAAGGCTCTCCTCAGAAGATGTCACTCCCTCCTAGGTTTTCTAGCACTGCATGCTAGCGGTAGTTACTTGCATAAAGAATATGTTTCTAGGTTCCTGACAAGGGTCCTGGCCGAAGCCAGGCCTTGGCTTCACTGCAGCAGGAATGCTCTCTGTGTCTGGCTCTCTCCACTTCTACTGACAAAAGACCCTCCTACCAGGAACCAGGGACAACTTAGCTAGTGTGTGGCTGGTGGAGCTGTGTGTGCTTGAGAGAGAAAAGATAGGAGAGGAGGAAATGTGAGGGAAATAAGCCTACACCTGTAATAGGAGAAAACATAGCAGGCAGCATAAAACAATTAGTCCACAGACCCTCAGCCGTGCATAGTACGGTACATACATAATAAATACAACAGTGACACCTAGTGGCGAAAAACACACAATACAACCTCCTTTATCCCCTTCCGTGTGAACCTTAGAGAGTTACTTTGCCCAGGTGTATAAAAATTAGTGGCACACCTGTGCTGGGACGCTACATATATTAATATATCCCACCCTCCTCAAAGCAATACACAAGGCATATACTCCTCCCTCTTACAGCAGAACCACCTGTGCTTACGTGTATACCATCATACAGACAAGACATGTAGGAGCTAGAGTTCCCCCTACCTAATAAGGGGGTGTCCACTTTTCTCAATTATTGGGACAATCAAACTGTCCAGAGCAGCAGCAAATCCCCATAGAAAACCTCTCCTGCTCTGGACAGTTCCTGACATGGACAGAGGTGGCAGCAGAGAGCAGGATAACGTTTATTCATGTAAATCTCTGCTCATTTGGGACTCATTAGTTATGTGGGTGGTGCTAATTAGCAACTGACATCTATGTGTGCATATAGAGAGCTGTCAATCACTGATTAGGACCGCCCACTTGACTCAAAACCATAAATCTCTCAGCTCAACAACTCCTGCTCTGTATCATGATGCCTGAAAGGTGACATCCGTGTATAGATAAGACAGGGATAGGCCATTCACAATAGGTGATGTTCACAGTTTCCCTCCTCACCTTCCCTTTACACAGGTTACAGAGCATGCCTAGAAAACTCTACCATAGAAAGCAGAGACATAGGAAGAGATATTGGATAACAAGAATAGGAGCCTTCTCTGGTCTGTATCCACCCCTGGCCTCCACCCCAGTGCCCTTATGTCATACAAATCTAACAAACAAATCACCAGATTTTACATCACTCATCTCGCTATGAAGCATCATCAGGTAAACATAGTCCGGTCCAGAAATACAAAACCAACTGGATATAATTTGGGATTTAATAGACCTTCACTCCTTTAAGGGGTACTCCAGAGGGGAAAAACTGTTTTCAAAGCAACAGGTGTCAGAAAGTTATATAGATTTGTAATTTACTTCTATTAAAAAAAAAATCTCCAGTCTTCCAGTACTTATCAGCTGTTGTATGTCCTGCAGGAAGTGGTGTATTCTCTCCAGTCTGACACAGCGCTCTCTGCTGCCACCTCTGTCCATGTCAGGAACCTTCATCTGCAGAAATATCTCTGCTTCCCACCATCACAGCCCCATTTAGATGAATGATGTGAATATAACCTCAGGCAGGTGCTTTTCCAGATGGGACAAATCCAGCGCCTTGTAGTAGCTTATCTGCATTATACCTGAGGCAATCTGAACCAAAGCCAAGGAGGAAACTCCCGGGGGGTGTACGCTTGTCGGCCAAGCATCCCCTGTAAAACAAACATGTTCCCTTCCTGTACTCAACCTGTTTACAACTTTTGTACTTCTTATCATTTGCAATTCTTAAAGGGGGTGTTCAGTAAAAAAAAAAAAAAAAAAAAATTAATCAACTGGTGCCAAAAAGTGGCAGCGATTTGTAATTTACTTTTATTAAAAACTCTCCAGTCTTCCAGTACTTATCAGCTGCTGTATGTCCTGCAGGAAGTGGTGTATTCTCTCCAGTGTGACACAGTGCTCTCTGCTGCCACCTCTGTCCATGTCAGGAACTGTCCAGAGCAGCAGCAAATCCCCATAGAAAACCTCTCCTGCTCTGGACAGTTCCTGACATGGACAGAGGTGGCAGCAGAGAGCACTGTGTCAGACTGGAGAGAATACACCACTTCCTGCAGGACATACAGCGGCTGATAAGTACTGGACGACTGGAGATTTTTTAATAGAAGTCATTTAGTCAAAAAAGTACCGGTTTAAGATGTCATGTTTCTGGGGTTGGAGCCTTATAGGAGCTCCTGACCATTGCTATGGGATGATGCAGCCTGTGACATATAGCAGTACCCGCCGGTTTAGCAGGGGTTTGGTTGAGACCATTGTGTTACAGAATCCTCGGAGCAGATAACAATGGCTCCATAGAGGTTCTCCATTCTGTAAATCAGTAGTTGTCTGAGATCACAGACTTTTATCATTGTACAAGGAAAGACAATTTATAAAACTCTATTCACATCTATTGTGCAGAATCCATGTAGAAACTCAGCAACAAATGCACCACATGTGAACACGGCCTCAGTCTGTAACCTTGAGCTCCGTATAGGATGTAAGTACAGTACAATGGTTTCTCCTCTCTCCTGGACAATATCTGCAATTCTATTCTGCCCAAAGGAGAATGTGGGCTGGAAATTAACTCTTAAAGGGGACAAATCTAACCTGCTGACAGCTCCCTAGTGGGCAAGGGGCACTGAAGATGAAGGTATGTCTCTTACATTCGAGGTAGCAGCAGAGAGCATTGCCCCTTAAAGGAGACGTTCTGTGATTTTTTTTTTCTCTATTAAACTGGTACCAGAAAGTTATATAGATTTGTAAATGACTTCTATTAAAAAAAAAAAAATCTCCAGTCTTCCAGTACTTATCAGCAGCTGTATGCCCTGCAGGAAGTGGTGTATTCTCTCTAGTCTGACACAGCGCTCTCTGCTGCCACCTCTGTCCATGTCAGGAACTGTCCAGAGCAGGAGAGGTTTTCTATGGGGATTTGCTGCTGCTCTGGACAGTTCCTGACATGGACAGAGGTGGCAGCAGAGAGCGCTGTGTCAGACTGGAGAGAATACACCACTTCCTGCAGGACATACAGCAACTGATAAGTACTGGAAGAGACTGGAGATTTTTAAATAGAAGCAAATTACAAATCTATGTTACTTTCTGATCCAGTGGATTTAAAGGGGTACTCCAGCGGGGGGGGGGGGAGGAGGTGGCTGAGGGAAATGACGTCCACTCACCTCCCCGGTTGCAGAGGTGAGTGGCGGGATCTGAGCGTACTTGAAACGGATCCTGCCTCCGTCACTGACTGGCTGAGCGGACCTGAGACGTCACGTCTCGGCCCTTGTCAGACACCAGGAAGCGGCCGGGGACCGGAGCGCCGCGATGCGGGACCCGCAGCTGGAACCGGGGAGGTGAGTGGACGTCGTTTTCCTCAGCCACCTCCTCCCCGTTCCCAGGAAAAAAATGCCCCCCCCCTCTGGACTACCCCTTTAAAAACTATTTTTTTTCCCTCCAGAGTACCAATTAAAGCATGTAAATATACCCCAAGAGAAGATGCAAGGAGCATTCTGGTTCATTCCGTGTCTGCATACCTGAGTTCAGCTCTGGAGGTCAGGACGCTATTTATGGCAGTCTATAGTCTGTAACTTTAATGACAGCGTCCGGAAACCTGCCAAAAGTCCAACTTCCCTGCGACTTCCTGTGTGCACCAGGAGCAATAAAGCTGCCCTCCACCTGTAATAGCCGTCAGCTCAGTGGCCATTCGGCCCTTCAGTCTGACTACATGTGTATTACTACAGAGGAAGGAGAGAAGTGTCCAGTAGACTCCTCTGCACCAATTACCCCCGGGTTTTGCCAGAATGTCCAAATAAAGCTGTGTTCACACTGTATGTTTGGCATATGTGCCAGGGAAGCTGTCTGCCATCTGTATCCTTAGGAATATTTGCCACACAGGTGCTATATGGCGTCTAGCAGGGAGGTGGTAGTAGCATTACCTGATCAATACCTCCAATATAAAGTGTTGCCTCTATAATGCTGGGAGAGTTATTCTGAGGTCAAGTTGCTGATGAACTCACTGTGATTAATCCTCCCAGCTACAATGTTGCAGATACAGCCAGCCAGGAGCTTGTTTACATCAGCCGTCTCAGAGGGGAGGATGGAGGAGGGGGAGAAAGGCTCACACAAAGATTTTTGTGTCTTCAGCAGAAAGCAGCAGCTGAGAACTGGGGGAAGGAGACTGAATAGATAATAACAAGTATGGAAGGAATTGTTAGTCTCCCCATGGGCAGCAACATATCAAAAGTTATGTCTGAGTGGAATTTCCCTTTAAGCGAGAGCCACAGGGTAAAACAAGGATCGCACAGCGTTGCAACTAATCCTGGTGACCGAGGATGGAGGTCACCAGTCACCTGGGACTTCTCTGTAACTTGGCTGTTTTGTTATCAGGTCACAGCTGCAATAAAGTTGCAGGACAGCAAGTTGTAGGCAAGTCATGCACAATATGTGACACTGTGTGAACACAGCCTGAAGCAGCCCGTGTAGGTTTATACTGGTTAAGGCTTAGATCATTCGTCCTGCCTGATAGTTGAGCCACGTAAAGGCCACTTATATGGGGGCTGATCAATGAAATCTGAGATTTATCCAGGACTAGAAAAACACAGCTACTCTCTAGCAAACACAGCGCCACCCCTGTCTTCAGGTTGTGTGTGGTATTACTATTCAGCTCTATTCTTTTTAATTGAACTGAGGTGCAAAAGTAAAAAAAAAACACTAAAAAAGTGAAAAACACACATCCTTATAATCCCTATATTCCCCAATGCAAATAATAAATGTAGGGAAAAAAGTACACATATTTACTATCACCAAAGGCGTAACAGCGTTGGCAATAAAATTATAACGACTAAAGCCACAGAGCGCAGAAAATTAAGGGTTAGAAAAATGCAAATTTTGCCATTTTTTCATAAAATATGGGCGGATTTTGACCTAAAATTTACTACCTAGCCCCATGAAGTGAGATATGAAAAATGGGCTCTGGTTCTTATGGCCATAAGGGTTAAAGGGGATTGGCCGGTCTGTCTAAAAGGAGAAGTCTGGCGAAAATTTTTAATAAGGTATTGTATTGTCGCCCAAAAGTTATACAAATCACTAACAACACTTATTATGGGAGATGCACATAAAGTGCTTTTTCCCCTGCACTTACTGCTGCATCAAGGCTTCACTTCCTGGATAACATGGTGATGTCACTTCCTGGATAACATGGTGATGTCACTTCCTGGATAACATGGTGATGTCACCTCCTGGATAACATGGTGATGTCACTACCTGGATAACATGGTGATGTCACTTCCTGGATGACATGGTGATGTCACTACCTGGATAACACGGTGATGTCACTTCCTGCATAACATGGTGATGTCACTACCTGGATAACATGGTGATGTCACTTCCTGGATAACATGGTGATGTCACTTCCTGGATAACATGGTGATGTCAAGACCCGACTCCCAGAGCTGTGCGGGCTGTGGCTGCTGGAGAGGAGGATGGCAGCGGGATGCTCAGTGTCCCTCCAGTGCCCTGTGTCCCCCTGCCATCATCCTCTCCAGCAGCCACATTAACTCGGCATTTAAGTGTAAGTGACAGTGGGAGTCCCCTGTCACTTACCGATCGGGACCCCCGCAGTGTGACTGCGGGGGTCCCGACCATTAGAACGGACCGCCGGAGGTCTCTCACCTGCCTCCGTGCGGTCCGATCGGCGCTCTGGTCACTGAGCCTGCACGGCCTTACCCCTTGGTGGGCCCCTGGTCAGGAGGTGGGCCTCTCTGTTTAGTAGATCCAGGACAACATATAATCCCTCAGCACTACTGCAAACGCCTGTCACCCGGTCACTTATTGCCTCTATATAGTAGACAGGGGTTTCATCTAATATAGAGGTAGAGAGTGGCCAGAGTGACATGCAACAGCATATAGTGTGCAGAATCAGCGCAGCCCCTCTCCTCTCCCCTAGGACCCTAAACCTGCTGGGGACTACGCTCCGCAGGAACATTACATTACACAGAAGCCGGGACCCAATATGAAGATCGGAGGGGGGTACAGAGGTTGGACCCTAACAATCTCCTCTTTTTCCTTCATCCTGTGGATAGGGGAAAAGTTGTTTTTTCCTGAAATATCTCTTTAACAAGGCACTACAGAAACTGGTAAGTATAGCTTCTTTATTATATTCCCACGACCCCCTGCCTGCCTGAGATTTGCTAGTTTCATGGGTTTCTTCTTCAAGAAACTAGAGTGACTGATAATAATGTGAAAGTTTTGGTGCTGGGTATATCTGGTGTATGTAGGGTGGGCCCCTTAAATCAAATTCCCTGGGGGACCCAAGGTAACCCAGTCCGACATGGCATGCATGGCTACGTTTAAATAAAGCAAGCCTGGATCTAAAGGGGTGTGTAATGTTCTTTCTTCTTATTACACCTTGGTAAAAGTATTCCTCTCTAGTGTACAGGTTAGGACAGAAGGCCGCTGTTACTTACTCCAACCACTTGATGTCACTCTCACACAGCACAGCTGCACAGAACACTAGATCTAGCTACACTCACTTCCCTTTATAGCAGGGGTGGGGAACCTTTTCCATGTCGAGGGCCGGTCGGGCATTAATAAAATCATTCGAGGGCCGCATACCGTGCGCGGCAGTTAGTAGCGGGGGTTTGCAGCACCCAGGACAAGGCATAGTATTGTTCCCCTAGTGCCCCTGCTATTGTAGTTCACCCCCAGTGATGCCCCTTGTAGTCTAGTTAGACCCCCCAGTCATGTCCCTGGTAGCCTAGTTAACCCCCAAGTCATGTCCCTGGTAGCCTAGTTAACCCCCAAGTCATGTCCCTGGTAGCCTAGTTAACCCCCATCAGGCATGTCCCTGGTAGCCTAGTTATTCCCCCCCCCATCAGTCATGTCTCTGGTAGCCTAGTTGTCCCCCCCATCAGTCATGTCCCTGGTAGCCTAGTTGTCCCCCCCCCCCCCCATCAGTCATGTCTCTGGTAGCCTAGTTGTCCCCCCCCCCCCCCATCAGTCATGTCCCTGGTAGCCTAGTTGTCCCCCCCCCCCCATCAGTCATGTCTCTGGTAGCCTAGTTGTCCCCCCCCCCCCATCAGGCATGTCCCTGGTAGCCTAGTTATCCCCCCCCCCATCAGTCATGTCCCTGGTAGCCTAGTTACTCCCCCCCCCCCCCCATCAGTCATGTCCCTGGTAGCCTAGTTATTCCCCCCCCATCAGTCATGTCTCTGGTAGCCTAGTTATCCCCCCATCAGTCATGTCCCTGGTAGCCTAGTTGTCCCCCCCATCAGTCATGTCCCTGGTGGCCTAGTTGTCCCCCCCCCCATCAGGCATGTCCCTGGTGGCCTAGTTATTCCCCCCCCCCCCCACATCAGGCATGTCCCTGGTAGCCTAGTTAACCCCCATCAGGCATGTCCCTGGTAGCCTAGTTGTCCCCCCCCCCCATCAGTTATGTCCCTGGTAGCCTAGTTATCCCCCCCCCCCCCATCAGTCATGTCTTTGGTAGCCTAGTTATTCCCCCCCCATCAGGCATGTCTCTGGTAGCCTAGTTATTCCCCCCCCCCCCCATCAGGCATGTCCCTGGTAGCCTAGTTATTCCCCCCCCCATCAGTCATGTCCCTGGTAGCCTAGTTATTCCCCCCCCATCAGGCATGTCCCTGGTAGCCTAGTTGTCCCCCCCATCAGTCATGTCCCTGGTAGCCTAGTTGCCCCCCCCCATCAGTCATGTCCCTGGTAGCCTAGTTGTCCCCCCCCATCAGTCATGTCCCTGGTAGCCTAGTTGTCCCCCCCCATCAGTCATGTCCCTGGTAGCCTAGTTGTCCCCCCATCAGTCATGTCTCTGGTAGCCTAGTTGTCCCCCCATCAGTCATGTCCCTGGTAGCCTAGTTGTCCCCCCATCAGTCATGTCCCTGGTAGCCTAGTTGTCCCCCCCCCATCAGTCATGTCCCTGGGATCCTAGTTAACCCCCAAATAAAAAAATAAACATCCCACTCACCTTACCTCCGCTCCCACGCAGTCCAGGTCCTCTTCTCTCCCAGGTCCTCTGTGCCGGTCTTCTCCTGCAGGCGGCGCGCGATGAAATGACGTCATCGCGCGCGGCCCGCAAGAGACTAAAGACACGCGCCGCTCTGCTGGGGAAGAAGCCGGAATAGACAGCATCCTCCGGTGTCCGCCAGCTGTCACAGACACCGGAGGATGCGGTGTATGCCGGCTTCTTCCCCAGCAGAGCGGCGAGCATCACAGGGGAGCTGCGGGCCGCATCGGGAGGTCTCAGGGGCCGGATGCGGCCCGCGGGCCGGAGGTTCCCCACCCCTGCTTTATAGTAACAAGGTCCCTCTTGTAGTTAGTTAGTACCTGGCTACAGGCCAGGCAGGATGTGTATATAGTTGTTCCTGCAACTACTTACCCAACCACTCTGGGTTGTTAGACTAGACCCAGGGGCGTAACTAGAAATGGCTGGGCCCCATAGCAAACCTTTGATTGGGGCCCCCCCTACCCCAAATCCACCCCCACCCCTGACCGACCACTACGCCATCAACACACCCAGATCTACACAGGTTCTGTACTCCATATAAATTACAGTGCAGTTACATCAGGTGACTCACAGGGGACGTCTTCTCTGATCGGAGTTCTTCCCTTTTCATCATCTTCTCCATCTGTCCTGGGCCGTTATGAGAACTTCTCGGAGCCACGAATCCACAGAATCTGCCAGACAGACATATTAGGCTCCTCACACTGACACCATCCTCATCTGTATACAAACTGCACATCTGTAATGGCCCCTTTGTACCCTCTTTCAGTGAGTAGCCCTGACTCCTTGTATAGGAACATATATATATATATATATATATATATATATATATATATATATATATATCCCTTATAGTATATGCCCCCCTCTGTGTAGACAGCTTATAGATTGCCCCTTGTTCAGTGCTCCGTATAGATGGCCCCATGTGCATCACCTATATCAGGGGTAGGGAACCTCGACTCTCCAGCTGTTGCAAAACTACAACTCCCATCATGCCTGGACAGCTAAAGCTGTAGTTTTGCAACAGCTGGAGAGCCGAGATTACTTCTGTGTAGTCCTCTTAGAGATGACCCTGTATGTTGTCCACTCCCCCATATAGCCCCCTTATGTTGTCCAGCCCCCATAAAGCCCCCTTATGATGTCCAGCCCCCCCCGTATAGCTCCCAGTGTTGTCCATCCCCATCCCACATAGCCCCCAGTATTATGCATCCCCAGCCCCCACATAGCCCCCAGTATTGTGCATCCCCAGCCCATAGTATTGTGCATCCCCTTCCCCACATAGCCCCCAGTATTGTGCATCCCCTTCCCCACATAGCCCCCAGTATTGTGCATCCCCATCCCCCATATAGCCCCCAGTATTGTGCACCCCTAGTCCCCACATAGCCCCCAGTATTGTGCATCCCCAGCCCCCACATAGCCCCCAGTATTGTGCATCCCCAGCCCCCACATAGCCCCCAGTATTGTGCATCCCCAGCCCCCACATAGCCCCCAGTATTGTGCATCCCCAGCCCCCACATAGCCCCCAGTATTGTGCATCCCCTTCCCCACATAGCCCCCAGTATTGTGCATCCCCTTCCCCACACAGCCCCCAGTATTGTGCATCCCCTCCCCCACATAGCCCCCAGTATTGTGCATCCCCGTCCACACATAGCCCCCAGTATTGTGCATCCCCTTCCCCACATAGCCCCCAGTATTGTGCATCCCCTTCCCCACATAGCCCCCAGTATTGTGCACCCCTAGTCCACACATAGCCCCCAGTATTGTGCATCCCCAGCCCCCAGTATTGTGCATCCTCAGCCCCCATATAGCCCCCAGTATTGTGCATCCTCAGCCCCCACATAGCCCCCAGTGTTGTGCATCCCCAGCCCCCATATAGCCCCCAGTGTTCCCCTCTGATAAAAATAAACAAAATACAACTCACCTAACCACACGCTCCCCCGTCGGTCGCCGGTCTCCTCTTCTCTCTTCCTCCGACCAATAAGCCGCTCCCTGCTGAAGTCCCAGGCAGCGCCATCACTGAGCTCAGGCTGCGCCCCGGTGGCTGGGACTTCCTGTACAGGGAACGCAAACCGGAAGTCCCTTCCGCCGCGGCGCTCAATGATGGCGCTGCCCAAGACTTCGGCAGGGAGCTGCTCATCGGGCGGGGGCCGGGCGGAAACTCTTGTGATCGCAAGCAAAACGCTGCTTGCGGTCACAAGAGTGATTGACAGCGCGGGAAGCCTATGGTTTCTCGCGCTGTCAATCACGACACTTAACACCCGGGAGGCCCGCTCGGCCCCCGGGTGCTTCAGACAGTCAGCTCTGGGGGGCCCAGGCCACGGGCCCCCTGGTGCCAGGGGCCCCGTAGCGGCCGCTACGGCTGCTACGGCGGTAGGTCCGCCCCTGACTAGACCCCTAGGGAAACCGGAGACAAGTGGGTCTCACCCCTTGCCTACCCTGAGGATATTACTTGCTAAAACAGGACAGTCGTTCACCTTAGAGAAAGAGATGGATAACTCAAGACTGGAGCTGCAGTAGAGCACAGTGCCAGCAAGCCGCTCTCTAATGACAGACGCTCAGCTGTGTAGGAAGGACACTACAGACCTGGGACTCGTACTACCCTAGAGGACAGGAACACGACACTGTGGCGCAGAGGGAAGTTAGGTGAGATAACTGGGACTCATCCATACGTAAGTACGAGGATTTCTTCAAACACCTTTCAACACTTCACCACATCCCGGCAGAGTACATAGTACATTAGGCAAGGGCCCTCCTATCCGGTCCCGGACACCTGTTACTCTTTCTTCTATCAACTCATCTATCTACCTGTTAGTCTATTATTATTGATTTTTGCACTTGTTTGATTATTAATTTTTTGTACTTGAGCACTGGTTGTAACTGTTTTGCACTAAGAAACCTGGCAACCCAGGCCACGGCACCGCTCCGCGTGGCGTCACGAACAGGATTAGTCTGTTTTTGCGCAAGTGGAACCCCCTCAAGAGTGTATCAGAGGCAGTCTTTACTGATTTTTGTGAATATCTGGTGTTTTTGCAACTTTTTGGTAATGTACGTTTTTTGGTGCGTTTTCACTGCAAAACCGCTCAACCAACTGTCAAGAACCTATACAGTGCTTTATTTTTGGTACCAGTGCAAAGACGCCTGTAACAACGCAAGAAAGTATATATTCTACTGTGATTCATCCCAGATGCGGCACTGTGGAGCTGACTGCTGTACAGAAGCCTGGATGTAACTCCTCTAACCTTCAAGTGAGATTCTTTAAAGTGGGGGAGCTCCTTGTTTTTAAAGAGACTTTGCCCAAAAGTTTCTTTCTACAAAAGCTGTTGCGTCACAGAGACTTTGCCATGCCATCAAGAGTTAAAAGACCACCTGGGAAAACAAACATGGGAAAAGCTGCAAAAGTTCCCGCCAAAGTACAGCCTTCTCGCCAAAGAGACTGTGTTCCCGCCAAATCACCAAACTGCAACACAGGCGGAACCAAAAAGTCAAGAAAAGTTCCTCATGAGAGCCCTGAGTAAGTCGCTCCCCCCTATGCTGATGTCACCGGTGGTGGCCATCTTGCCGAAGACCAACCCTATAGAAACGCATAGGAGTTGTGTGAACCCGCCTACTGGAAGTGACTGCCCTCACTCGTGCTTGTAAGATGGCGGAAGAGACAGCACGCTGTGGCGGTAACGGTCAAGGCCCTAGGAGAAATCACTGAAGCACTTTTGTGGTAGACACTCGATGGCCCCCTGACGTCTGTGCACATCAACCACCTCCTGGTGTCCCCGCAGCGGAAAGCCAGGGATTCGCCACCCTTGCCCCCGCGGATGTACCAGACTCATGACCCGGACAAGGAAGAGATGGACTTTATGTTCAGCTCCTCTGAGGAGGATGAGAGGGATAATGATTGGGTACCTGACGCTCTCGGCTGCCGGATACAGGTCCCCTCCTGCCTGATTTCCTGCTATAACTCCGCTACCTCGGCCGTTGTTTGCTGATGGGTCTGAGGCACTATGGGAGCAGCCGACACAGTTCAAGTAACTGGTGGTGGAGAAGGGAGCCCCTGAGGACATCAATCAAATGATGAGACCGGCGCACAGTGCTGCCCTGGAGAAGGAGCACACCCGGCGGTGGGAGCGCCCAAGACCTGGAGTGCTGCACCTGGGAAAGCCGCACGCCTCCATTCTTCGCTTCCATCCAGAGGAGATGATTGAGCACAGTCCTGTGAGGAGCGAGAAGCCTTGGGGCTGCGGCCATCTCTCAACCACAGGGCTTCCCGCAGGAGGTTCAGTCTACCTGGCCTGTGGTGGGACAACCGGAGATGGCGTCTGCTCCCGCGGTACCTGCTGCTGTAGCTGCGCCCCGGTGCTCTAACGCTGCGGATGCCTCCCTGACCTCCCAAATCCAACCTCAGGTCACTTACACCCTGGCGATCACCGCCCCTGCTGTTCCTGTGTTACCATAGTAACCTCCTCAGGGGGCCATGTTGTTACCTCGTCAAGGACTGTGTACTGCCAGAGCCTGGGGTGGTGTCGTGGCCGCCATCTGGATGGAGATAGACTCTGCCTACAACGTTATCTGGTTACTACTGGTAACTGTTTTGCACTAAGAAAACTTTTCCAAGTAAAAGTTGTTTAAAGTGGCACTCCGTCATCTCTACCTCCGCAGCTCACCGTGGTCCTAAACCCCCCATGATGGCCTGACAAGCCCCAACCTGCAGCTCTCCGGCTGTTTCCATGATGGGAGTTGTAGCTGCTCCCTGCCGGTGCATGATGGGAGTTGTAGTTTTGCACTAGGGCAGTGCATGATGGGAGTTGTGGTTTTGCACTAGGGCAGTGCATGATGGGAGTTGTGGTTTTGCACTAGGGTAGTGCATGATGGGAGTTGTGGTTTTGCACTAGGGCAGTGCATGATGGGAGTTGTGGTTTTGCACTGAGCAGTGCATGATGGGAGTTGTGGTTTTGCACTAGGGCAGTGCATGATGGGAGTTGTGGTTTTGCACTAGGGTAGTGCATGATGGGAGTTGTGGTTTTGCACTAGGGCAGTGCATGATGGGAGTTGTGGTTTTGCACTGAGCAGTGCATGATGGGAGTTGTGGTTTTGCACTAGGGCAGTGCATGATGGGAGTTGTGGTTTTGCAGCAGCCCCCCCTGTCACGGCATCAGGACGTCTCTCCCAGTAATCACAGAGCAAAGTCCATCAGCCGGTCCTGCCAGGACGCGGTCACTAGAGTAACAGGCGGTGACGTCAACGGGGCCGGGAGGGAGGAGCCTGCGCGCGGAAGAGGCGTGGCCTGCTAGCTCCTTCACTCCTTCCCTGTCCTTTTAAATTCTCCGCGCCTGCGCAGTGCAGCCAAATCGGGACTTAGTTGTTACACAATCGTCTCTGCCCACTCTCATTCGGCTGTTGCCTGTGCTGGCCGTGCCCGGCTCCTCTCCCTGCTGCAGCCTGACAATACAGCGCCCACCGCCCGGCAGCCCGAGCCCCGCTACCACTACTACCGCCAGCAGCCGCATCCCCCCCATTCATTCCGTGCCCACTCGTGTACTTGGTGACCATGAGTGGGGATAACAGCCAGAACGACTCCCAGGTAAGCACATGGCGGCCCCCTCCTCCCCCGGGTCACCCCGCTCCCCTCCAGCTTGGGAACTTACGTGTCCCGGGCTCCCACCGTGCGCCCCCTGGCGGGGGGTCTATAGTCACCCTATTGGGGTACACAGCGCCCCCCGGAGGCCTCTGCTCATCTCACCCCTCATCTTCTCTTCTCCCTTTTTTCCCCCCAGATTGACGCGAATTTCCGGGCAAACGGTGAGTACCGGGGTGCGGGGGGGTGAGTCCCCGGTGTGTGTGGGGGGGTGAGTTCCCGGTGTGTGTGGGGGGTGAGTTCCCGGTGTGTGTGGGGGGGTGAGTCCCCGGTGTTGGGGTGCTCCCCGGTGTGTGTGGGGGGGTGCTCCCCGGTGTGTGTGGGGGGTGCTCCCCGGTGTTGGGGTGCTCCCCGGTGTGTGGCCCCGGTTACCCCTGTCCCTCCTCCTCCTCCTCTCTCCTTCCTCCTCTAGAAGGGCAGACATGGCGTCCAGAGACTAAGTCCCGTCTCCTCGCTCACCGGCTCCTTTGTTCACCTCCAGCCCGTCACATCTCCGCCATCCGGTACCGCACGGCCCCGGGAACGACACCACCGGCTTCACACCGGTCCCACCTCCCCGTTTCCCGCCTCCCCGGCCGCCTCAGACCCCGTTTTGCCGGTGTTTTTCCCGGGTGAAAGTCGGTGATCAGTCGGTGGGGACTTAGTCTCTGCGCCATTTTCTTTTTCAGTGTCTGAGCGCCGGCTCGGGCCTGGGCTGCGGGGCTGACATGGCGCTGCGCCTCTTACCTCACAGAGCCCGGACTACCACCCCCAGCATCTCCTCACACCTCACAGAGCCCGGACTACCACCCCCAGCATCTCCTCACACCTCACAGAGCCCGGACTACCACCCCCAGCATCTCCTCTTACCTCACAGAGCCCGGACTACCACCCCCAGCATCTCCTCTTACCTCACAGAGCCCGGACTACCACCCCCAGCATCTCCTCTTACCTCACAGAGCCCGGACTACCACCCCCAGCATCTCCTCTTACCTCACAGAGCCCGGACTACCACCCCCAGCATCTCCTCTTACCTCACAGAGCCCGGACTACCACCCCCAGCATCTCCTCTTACCTCACAGAGCCCGGACTACCACCCCCAGCATCTCCTCTTACCTCACAGAGCCTGGACTACCACCCCCAGCATCTCCTCACACCTCACAGAGCCCGGACTACCACCCCCAGCATCTCCTCACACCTCACAGAGCCCGGACTACCACCCCCAGCATCTCCTCACACCTCACAGAGCCCGGACTACCACCCCCAGCATCTCCTCACACCTCACAGAGCCCGGACTACCACCCCCAGCATCTCCTCACACCTCACAGAGCCCGGACTACCACCCCCAGCATCTCCTCACACCTCACAGAGCCCGGACTACCACCCCCAGCATCTCCTCACACCTCACAGAGCCCGGACTACCACCCCCAGCATCTCCTCACAGAGCCCGGACTACCACCCCCAGCATCCCCCCTCACACTATTTGTGTATAGAGATTCGTGTCCTTGTGTGTGAGGTCTCATACCAGTACAGCTGCCATGTCTCCCTCATCCGGCTCTCCCGCAGCCCTGACAGCTCTATAGTGTGTGTATATGTATGTCAGAGCTGTGACCCTTATAGTGATATCATCCGGCTCTCCCACAGCCCTGACAGGTCTATAGTAAGTGTGTATGTGTATATATGTATAGGAGAGCTGTGACCCCTGTAGTGCTGTCACCCGGCTATCCTGCAGGTCTATAGTGTGTGTATATATATATAGCAGAGCTATGACCCTTATATTGATGGCATCCAGCTCTCCCATGGCCCTGACAGGTCTATAGTGGCTATATAGCACAGCTGTGACCACCTTGACAGGTCTATAGTATTTAGTATATATCAGAGCTGTGACCTCTATACTGATGTCATCCAGCTCTCCTGCGCCCCTGACAGGTCTGCAGGATGTATAGCAGAGCTGTGACCATAGTAATGTCATCCAGCTCTCCCAGCCTCCTGACAGCCAGTGCAGGCCATTTTCTTCAGGATACATAGGTGTAACCCTCTATACAGTAATGTCAGCCAGCTCTCCCGCACCCCTGACAGTATATTCTGAGAGCTGCAGCTGTCTGGGATTACTTTGCTATTCAGGAGTCTGGGGAAAGCCGGATGACGAGTCTCCTCCATAGTATATACTATATCTGTCACCCAACTTTAACAAACTCCTGAAAGGCAATGTAGCCTGATGATTAGAATAGTTGGGTGACCACCAGTCACCGATGTATAACAGGAGAGCTGTATCTGTCACCCAGCTTTCCTACATCCCTGAAAGACAATGGAGTCTATTCACTTATAGGTTATATTATAAGCAGCAGCAGTTATAACAGCTATTTTTTCAGGATTGTGGGAAAGCTTGGTAACAACCAGTCACTCCCATAGGATGAGCTGTGGCTACAGTAGACAATATTGCCTTTCTGGCGTGTGGGAAAGCTGGGTGGCAATTAAGATAGCTCTCCTATTGTACAGTGGGCTGTGCTGCCATAGTTGTGGTGTTGTATGCTGTCACCCAGCTTTCCTAGTCTCCAGAAAGGATGTATAGTGACATGGCTGTGTCGGCTGCATTGCCTTTCAAGGTGTGGGAAAGCTGGGTTTCAAGGTACAGCTGCTACACCAGCTCTCCTGCTTTATATCTTATGAAAATGAATAGACTACTGGGTGACGGCTATTCCCTTTCATACAATGTGCAGGGGGGGGGGGGGGGGGGCTTTTCCAAACTCCAGAGAGTCTGTTCCCTGCCGGAGGTTGTAAAAGGGAAGGGGGGGTGAAGTATATAGGTTGTATGGCGGGGGCTGTAGTATATAGGTTGTGTAAGAGTAGCGGGGGCTGTAGTACATGGGTTGTATGGCGGGGGCTGTAGTACATGGGTTGTGTAAGAGTAGCGGGGGCTGTAGTACATGGGTTGTATGGCGGGGGCTGTAGTATATAGGTTGTGTAAGAGTAGCGGGGGCTGTAGTACATGGGTTGTATGGCGGGGGCTGTAGTATATAGGTTGTGTAAGAGTAGCGGGGGCTGTAGTACATGGGTTGTATGGCGGGGGCTGTAGTATATAGGTTGTATGGCAGAGTAGCGGGGACTGTAGTATATAGGTTGTGTAAGAGTAGCGGGGGCTGTAGTACATGGGTTGTATAAGAGTAGCGGGGGCTGTAGTACATGGGTTGTATGGCGGGGGCTGTAGTACATGGGTTGTATGGCGGGGGCTGTAGTATATATTTTGTATGGCAGAGTAGCGGGGGCTGTATCATATAGGTTGTATAGCGGGGGCTGTAGTATATAGGTTGTATGGCAGAGTAGCGGGGACTGTAGTATATAGGTTGTATGGCGGGGGCTGTAGTATGTGTATAGGGGGGCTGTAGTATATATGGTGCATGGCAGAGTAGCGGCTGCTGTAGTATATAGGTTCTATAGTGGGGGCTGTAGTATATAAGTTGTATAGCAGAGTAGTGGAGGCTGTAGTATATAGCTTGTATGGCAGAGTAGCGGGGCTGTAGTTTATAGCTTGTATGGCAGAGTAGTGGCTGCTGTAGTGTATAGGTGTGTAGTGGGGGCTGTAGTATATAAGTTGTATAGCAGAGTAGTGGAGGCTGTAGTATATAGCTTGTATGGCAGAGTAGTGGGGGCTGCAGTATATTTGGTGTATGGCAGAGTAGTGGGGGCTATAGTACATAGGTTGTATAGCGGATGCTGTAGAATATAGGTTGTGTAGCAGGAGCTGTAGTATATAGGGTGTATGGCAGAGTAGTGGATGCTGTAGTATATTGGTTGTCACTCAGCTTTCCTCAATTCCTGCAAGGTAATGTCTATTCAGCTGTCACTCTTATAGTAGCGGCCATGTTGGGTTACCTTCCTGCTTGGGTGACACCTGACATAGCGGCTGCTACAGCAGTGACTATTCCGCTATATAAGTGAACGGGCTCCAGTAATGTGGAGCGGCTGGGTGACTGTCGCTTCCATAGTCTGTACAATGTCAGAGCTGTGACTGAGCAGCGACTGTCGGGCTGAGTTGCCTCTCAGGAGTTAGGACGAGCTGGGTGACAGCTGACAGCATCTCTCCTGTAAGTAACAGCTTCAGTATAAAACTGGACATAGTGGGAGATCTGCTATAGCAGTTGTCACCCAGCTTTTCCAGCATCTGCTCAGTCATGTGACCAGTATATGGAGGCCCGGATGAGGACATGTGACTCCAGCTCTCCCTGTTAGTGATGATGCATGATGTGTATGTAGATACGGTGTAGTCACCACTGCCAGGGAGTCTGTATATATACTAGGCTGCTAATTATATCATTAGTATATTACACACTGGCTTTAAGGTGCTGTTCACACCTGCGTCATCCGATGTCACGTGACCTACAATGAGGAAGAAATCTAAGCTGTAGGCTTCAGGTCTGGCGAGAACACAGATAAAGTGAGAGATTGGCCTCTGTGAGTAGTAGTGGAGGCAGTGCCCAGGCACACGGCTTCTCTTGATTTCCTTCCAGCCCGATGCAGCTATATACATAGTATATACACCGCCTGCCAAAGTACTGGATTACAAGTCGATCTATTATAATCCCTCATGTGAGGAGCAGGTTAGGGGGAATAGCTGGGAATCTGCCATATGGGGGTTCTGTCTGATCCTGGAGTACCCAAAACTACATCTCCCGTCATGCCCTGACAGCCCATGCCTACAGCTTTTGCCTTTGGCTGTCAGGGCATGATGGGAGTTGTAGTTTTGCAGAAGTTGGGACGCACTGATATAACTTGTTACAGAGGCTGGAAACAACCTTGTATCTTAAACAAACTTCCTTTTTAGAGTTTAGGATTTTTATTTATATTTTTTTTTCTATTTTATGTGGATATTTAATGGAAAAACTTGAATTTACAAATTTAAAGGGATTGTTCACCAAATATATATATTCTTTTAACCTCTTAAGGACATAGGACGTATGCGTACGTCATATGTCCTCACTTGCACTTCAAAGCGGGGCCGCGAGTAGCCCGGGACCGCTGCTATTAGCGGGTACGGTCTGATCGCCGTGCCCGCTAATTAGCTAATCGGAGGCAACGTTTCCCTGGGGTCTAGTGGGGGAGATCGCTCCTCCGGGACCTTGTCCCGGAGGAGCGATCTCCGTTACTGATGCCGGCCGGGGACGCGTCCAAGATGGCGCCGTCCTCGGCTCGGCACTCGTTCGTTTTCGGCTGCAGCAGCCGAAAGCAAACGAGTGCCGATCTCATGGATCTCTGCAGCATATCTATGCTGCAGAGATCTCAATGAGAGATCCAAGTGTATATACTAGAAGTCCCCCAGGGGGGCTTCTAGTATATGTGTAAAAAAAAAAAAAAGTGTTAATAGTAAAAAGCCCCCTCCCCTAATAAAAGTCTGAATCACCCCCCTTTTCCCAGGTTTTAAATAAAAGTAAACAAATAAATAAATAAACATGTTTGCTATCGCCGCGTGCGTAATCGCCCGAACTATTAATTAATCACATTCCTGATCTCGTACGGTAAACGGCGTCAGCGCAAAAAAATCCCAAAGTGCAAAATTGCGCATTTTTGGTCGCATCAAATCCAGAAAAAATGTAATATAAAGCGATCAAAAAGTCGTATATGCGCAATCAAGGTACCGATAGAAAGATCACATCATGGCGCAAAAAATGACACCTCGCACAGCCCCATAGACCAAAGGATAAAAGCGCTATAAGCCTGGGAATGGAGCGATTTTAAGGAACGTATATTGGTTAACAACGGTTTGAATTTTTTACAGGCCATCAGATACAATATAAGTTATACATGTTATATATCGTTTTAATCGTAACAACTTGAGGAACATGCATAACAAGTCAGTTTTACCCCAGGGCGAATGGCGTAAAAACACATTTCCCCCAAATAAAAGAAATGCGTTTTTTTTTTTTCAATTTCACCACACTTTGAATTTTTTTCTGGTTTCGCAGTGTACTTTATGCAAAAATTCAGCCTGTAATTGCAAAGTACAATTAGTGACGCAAAAAATAAGGGGTCATGTGGGTTTCTAGGTGGAAAAATGCAAGTGCTATGACCTTTTAAACACAAGGAGGAAAAACCGAAAACGTAAAAACGAAAATGGGCCATGTCCTTAAAGGGTTAAATAAGCTGGTGGAAGAGATTGGTAATTCACTTACAGCAGCTGATAAGTATTGTAAGACTGGAGAGAATACACCACTTCCTGTAGGACATACAGCAGCTGATAAGTACTGGAGATTATTAAATAGAAGTAAATTACAAATCTGACACCAGTTAATGTGAAAGAAAAAAAAAAAAATGGCTCTGCGTATACACCGGCCTGATGATGGAGCCTTATAGGATTGTACACTAACCTGGAGTGGTATATAGCCATGATGGCTCCACATAGATACGGGTCAGTCCGTGCACTTAAAGGAATTATCCAGGCTAAGGGTCCTATTACACAGAGGGATAACCAGCCAAATCTGGACAATTATCACTCCATGTTTATGCTGTGTTTACACGGAACAATTATGGCTCGAACTTGTGCAATAACTATCACATTTGAGTGATCGTTCCGTGTAAATGTGATCGTTCCGTGTAAACACGGCAAATGATCAAGCGACGAGCGAGAAATGGTTCATTTTGATCTTTCAATAAGTTCTCAAATCGTCATTCGCTGAAAATTTGCAGATCGTTTTGTGTTAACAGTCTTTTAAAGATTCACCCTATGTGAAAGATGGGCTTATGCGATCTTAAAAACGATCACAATAGCGATTTTTCTTACGGATTTTCTAACGATTTTTCTAATTTATTCATTTAAACACTGATCGGTATAAAAACCAAATCGTTAAACGATTGAGCGAATTATCGCTTTGTGTTATAGCAGCATAATAGAGAGCGATCAGCCGATAACGCTATCATTGTCTGATCGTTTCTCTGGGTCCAGAGCGGGCATCACTACATGTAATAGCTGCTGATTGTAGTACTTACCTTATCATGTTCCCCGGTGTTTTCGGAGGACTTCCCTGGTCTCTGCACTGACAGACCACGGCCACTAAACCAGTCACTGGCCACTGTTTGTCTCGGACAGTGATTAGGCGAAAGGCTGCGGCCGTCAGTGCAGAGACTGGGAACAGAAGGCAGATTGACAGACTGGAAAGTTGTAAGGGGAGTGAATACTTTATTTTACACTAAAGGCTGCACGGACATCACTAACGGTGTGTGTACTGTTGCCCATTAGTCGGCCAGTGCAATAGCTCAGTAACTGCACTGATCTAGCAGCTTGGGACTTGCTTACGGTTTGTGATTGGGTCGTGTAATGGTGGGAACATGGAATTACCCTGAACAATTAGTGAGCGAATGCTGAATTAGGGCCCATTCACACAGAATTTCAAGGGGAGCCTGTACTGCGGTCTCGTGCACCCTCCACATGGCATCCTAGTCAATGAGTAGGACAGGCAGAACTTCAAGCGGTATCCGCAGCTCATGCTTCCCTTGAATGTCATTGTAGCTAGAGATGAGCGACCCTGGAGCAGCTGGAGTCGATCCGAACCCGATCGTTCGGCATGTGATTAGCGGTGTCTGCTGAAGTTGGATAAAGCCCTAAGGCTATGTGGGAAATATGGATATAGTCATTGGCTGTATCCATGTTTTCCAGACAACCTTAAGAGCTTTATCCAAGTTAAGCAGCCCCAGCTAATCAAATGCCGAAAGTTCGGGTTCGGGTGGACTCCAGCTGCTCCAGGTTTGCTCATCTCTAATTGTAGCCATTCACACTTCTCTCTCTTTCCCCCTTTTCCAGGAAGAACTGCTGCATAAAGTGCTTTATGCAGTTTTTTTCCCTGATTGTGTTATATTAGTATACATGATTGCTTTTATTTTTTACGTTTTTCCTCCTTGTGGCATCTGTCATGACATGTGATTCTATTGAAAAAATGTGATAGCTGGCACGATGGCAAGGCCCAAAACAACAGAACCTTACCACCTGACCTGATAAACCTAATAAAACACCAAAAAGTAAAACTGAACTTAAACCTAACACTTGGCTGCAGCTCTTTTATTTAACCAGACAAATGCATTAAGGCCCTATTCCACCAACAGATCTGACGACAGATTATCTGCCAAAGATTTGAAACCAAACCCAGGAGTGGATTTGAAAAGAGGAGAAATCCAGTCTTTCCTTTATGACCTGTTCTCTAATTATAGTCTGTTCCTGGGTTTGGCTTCAAACCTTTGGCAGATAATCTGTCGTCAGATCTGTTGGTGGAATAGGGCCTTTACAGTTGTGGTGTGTGTGTGTTTTTTTTTTTTTCTTTTCCTGCTAGATGTGAACATGGCTTAACCTAGTGACGGGTATGTGAGTGTAAAGACCATGGCTGGTCTCCATTGTTACCTGGTGGGGGGGACAGTCTCTTCTGGGCTGGGGTATAATGCTGTCTCTGGCCTGGAGAGTGGCTCCTGGCTCTGTCAAACACAGCACCACAGAGCACATACAGTTAAAGGGCCGGCATTGGCACCTGAAAGCACTTCCTGTCCAGAATTCTGCATGCCCCCTCATAGGGTTCCATGGAAGATCCATGCCTGACTTCTGCATGCCTCGTCATAGAGTTCTATGGGGAATCCATGCTGGAATTCTGGGCAATTACAGGACCAGTTCTATCATTTCTGCCCTCTTCTGGCACAGACATCTGTCAGGGAAATCCTAAAGGGTTGGGTCAGGATTTTCCTGACATGTGAAGGGGCCTAAGACTACCAGTTAGCGCACCTGATTTGGGGGTCAGCAGGGGGATTCGCCATTGCTACCAATAATGATTTATGCTCTATGGAGCATCCTTATGTACACGCACTGACTCCGTTATACGTCTGTGTAAGCCCACGTTACTGAGCCGTGTGTGCCTTACGTGTAGTTCATCCTCCAGGAGAATCTATCACATGGAAGCAGACGTCTCCCGCTCTCCCGATTGATACACATAATGCCCTCTGTGGATTCTCCCACCGTCCCATAAGCCTTTGAAAATCGTACAGTAGCAAATTGCACACGATAAGAGACGTTTGTCTGGGTACGTCTGTCTGGGTATAAGCCATGTTTGTAATCCCTCCTGGGTGCCGGATATTGGGGAGGGGGCAGGAGCCATCCAGAAACTTCCATTGTAGACAAACTAACATGTTCAATACTTAACCCCTTAGTGATTGTGAAGCTTCTGTGTTGTGTTGCCTGCTATGATGGAGCGGAGTCTATGGGCCCTATTCCACGGGACTATTATCGTTTGCATAATCATTAACGATAAACAATCCCAACGACCGCTATTGCGAAAGACCTGAAATCGTTCACCCATTTGCAAGGAACGATAATCGTTACTTATGATCGTTCTTGCAGTCGTCTTGTCGCTATTGCGTTCGTTACTACTGCGAACTACCGAATGACATCTTATTCAATGCGAACGAGCAACAAAAAATAGGTCCAGGTCTTATTGAATGATCAACAATTTCTTGTTCGGTCGTTAATCGTTACCTGCTATTGAAAAGAGCGATTATCGCTGAGATTCGAACAACTTAACGATAATCTGAACGATAATCGTGCTGTGGAATAGGGCCCTAAGGCATAGGTGTCAAACTCAGGCCCTCCAGCTGTTACATAACTACAACGCCCATCATGCCTGGAGAGCTAAAGCTTTGGCTGTCCAGGCATGATGGGTGTTGACTTACAGTATATCCTAAACACTGAGTTGGATTGAGATCTGAATAGGATCTTTATGGCGTTACAAACAGGACATTTAGGTGGCTCTATATCCTAATATATATAATTAAAATATTTGTATATGGTTTGCAGCCATAAGATGGATTATGCTGTATTGATATTCGCATTATCTGGTTGTGACCACAATCTGGAATTTTCTGGCATAGTGATAGTGTTATAGGCAGTGTGACCCCTCTGCATTTAGTGGGGGGGCTCTTGGTGTATTAAGAAATAGCTATGATAGAAGGCAATTATATGTATGGACAGAGCTGTACACAGCGTCTGCCAGTCCAGGCACGGCTCCTGCCGCCATCACACTGACAGCCGCCACACTTCTCCTACAGATACCGTGACCTATCAGTCTGTGCCACTACAGAGACCTCCCAGCATTGAGGCCGTCCCCACAAGCTGTATTACCAGCACTTAGCACCACAACATCTTAGTTCAATCTCAGGAGTCTGATGAAAGTCATGTGGACCGAAACACTGTTTTAAATCTTACAACAGTGCGGAGCACCTAATATTTTATATGCTGCTCTTAGCTTGACCCTTCTCCAGCATCACTTTACTATTGCTTCTAGTACGCGGATCCACATCACAATCTTACTTATAAAAAGAGAGAATTTGGCCGTCCTTAAGACCCCACATGATCAGAGCTGTCGCTGCCATGTCAGGTACCCCATAGTGGTAAAGGGGGGATTCCTTCCTGGTGATCAGAATAAAACCCTGCAATAATGTCCAAACGCTAGAAATCTACATGCTCACCTCTAAATTTCTGTACAAGAAAAGTGTTTATAGTGTGTGTATATGTGTGTGTGTGTGTGTGTGTGTGTAATATATATCACCTATACAAGAAAAAATTTAGAAGCGAGTGTGTTGCATCCTTTTAAAATCTGGGCTTAGTGGTGGAGGGGGGTGTATATATTTTTTTACGGACTTTGTCTCACGTTAGACTTTATTGTAAGTGTGTACACAGGATACACCACCAGCTGCCCGACTTCCACCGTAAACACCTTTTACACCATCCACTAATTCTGTCCATCTCCTCCTCCTCTCCTGCATAGTCTGACGTTCCCCAGAATGCATCAAGTCCGTTGCTTTTGTCGGTTATATTTTTTAGTGTTTAGTTTACTTTGCTATACAGTGAGAGATTGTAAGGAATGCTAAACCAGCAAAAATCCCCAGTCGCTGAACCCTCAGGACTGTAGAAATGTATGCCCATAAGGGGTTTACCCTGACGTCTTGGGCCGCTCCTGTTACATGACACTACTATGTAAACTGGTGTTCTCTGCGGATATATACAGACAGCAGGTCATGGCCATAAATAGTGAGTGTCATGGGGAAGTGTCTTGTCTTCTCTATGGATGTCACTGAATCAACACGGAACATGTATGTTTGTATTGCATATGCACTATATGATATATATATAATTTTTTTTTCTACGTGTAGCTTATATTTTAGCTGCTTTTGTGCATCTGTTGCCCTCTAGCTGTTGCAAAACTTCAGCTCTCCCCTGCCCTGAAGGCTGCAGTCTTATAGTTTCCTGTTCTTCTTTCAGATTCTCATAAACATAAGAAAGACAAGGAACATCGTCACAAAGAACACAAGAAGGACAAAGATCGCGAAAAGTCCAAGCACAACAACAGGTCAGAAGATGCTCAACAGCCCTAGATGTCTTCCACTATCTCTCATACTTATAACTTGCTGCTACTAGTAACTATTGGAGTTGTCAACACCGAGACACCAACTGTAACTTTCTCTGGATTAGACATATAAAAGTTGCTCAAAGACTTTTTCCAGTTCTCCAGTACTTCTGCAGGAAGGGGTGTAATTTCTCCAGTCTGACACAGTGCTCTCTGCTGCCACCTCATGTCAAGAACTGTACAGAGCAGCACCAAATCCCCATAGAAAACTGTTCCTGACATAGACAGAGGTGGCAAGAAAGAGCACTGTCAGACTGGAGAGCATACACCACTTCCTGCAGGGCATACAGCAGCTAAGGACTGGAGATATTTAAATATGTAATAAAAATCTTTATAGCCTTCTAAAAAAATGTTTTACCCAGAGTACACCTTTAACATATGGAACACGTCGAAACTTATTAACCAGCCTAATCTACAATATACAGATAGATATTTATGGGTGTTCCTCCTCCCCTTTTTGTCCCCAGTGAACACAAAGATCCTTCCGAAAAGAAACACAAGGACAAACACAAAGATGGAGAGAAGCACCGAGAGAAGGATGGAGAGAAGCATCGGGAGAAGGATGGAGAGAAACACCGAGAGAAGGATGGAGAGAAGCACCGGGAGAAGGATGGAGAGAAGCACCGGGAGAAGGATGGAGAGAAGCACCGGGAGAAGGATGGAGAGAAGCACCGGGAGAAGGATGGAGAGAAACACCGAGAGAAGGATGGAGAGAAGCATCGGGAGAAAGATGGGGAAAAACATCGAGAAAAGGACGGCGAGAAGCACAAAGAGCATCGGGAAAAAGATGGAGAGAAGCGTAAAGATGGCGAGAAACATCGAGAGAAACATCGGGACAAGGATAAAGAGAAGAGGAAGGAGGAGAAGGTGTGTGTGTGGGTTATGTTAGCAGATAAAGGCCAAGTTATCCTGGATTAGAAAAATATGTCTGCTTTCTTCTCTTATCCTCAGGTTGGTTATTGGGGGGGTACTGCAGCTCAGTTCTGCTGAATTGTAATACCACACACAACCTGAGGATAAGGTTGGTGCTGTTTTTGCAAGAAAGTATTTTTTTTTCCCCACTTTCTATATTCCTGGATAACCCACTTTAACCACCCAGTTCATGATCTATCACTGAAGCTTTCATTGCTGTGCCTGGTTGAAGTTAAAACCTCAATGTGTCTTGTCTTGCAGCTAAAATCTTCCGGTGATGGTGTCAAAGGGAAAAAAGAAAATGGCTTCTCCAGGTAAGGGTATAGCGAACAATGGAACAGTGGTGGGGTTTACGGACTTAAAACTGGAGGGAATGGCCACGTCTTTCTGTATGGCCGGTGCTGGTAGACATGGCAGACGTATACGGCCGGGTTCACACAAGGGATTTCTTAAACCAATATCAGGATAGAAAGACACTGAGAACACGGATACACTGGAAAGAGGTTTTTGTGATAATCCCAGTGTAGCCCCTCTCAGCTTTTTAGACTCTGGATGTTGTGAAAAATGTTTTATTCACTAACCACAAGCAGATCTTTAAGATGGCAATGAAGGAAATGCTAAGTATATTAGTGAGAGCTCCTGGGCCTTCAAATTACTGGGGCACTGACATAGACACCCACTATATCTAACAATGGTGTGTTTGTTCCTTAGTATACTTTGTCATGACATTCCCTACCCAGTGTGATTGGCATATACAACTGTGACCACTAGGTGGTGCTGTGGTTCTCTTTAGTGTGTGTTTGTTTTTTTTTTTGTTTGTTTTTTTTTGTTTTTTTTCCTGGCATCAAACATTGATCTATATTACATACACAGAAGGACCAATTTGATTTTGGTATTTCATCATTATATTAGAAGTAAATTACAAATCTGTAACTTTTTAAAACCAGTTGATTTGAAATGTAGTTTTGCTAGAACTGGAGGGCCGCGGGTTTGACACCTGTGCTTTAAGATTTGCCAGGTCATATATAGGTATAAGTTCACCTTTCATTATTCGCCCTTCTTTCTTCACCAGTCCTCCCCATATTAAGGACGAGCCAGAAGATGAGAGCTACACTTTGTCACCCAAGGAGCATAAGGCGCTGAAGAGATCCCGTGATGATGAAGAGTATGTGGGGACCAGGGACGCGTGCTCGTAACTTCTTCTGTAGTTTTAGTTATTGTTCGTTCTCTAAACTGTTCGTCTCCATTTTTCAGCTCTGACTACAAGCCCAAAAAAATAAAAACTGAAGATGTTAAAAAAGCTAAAAAACGAAAACAAGAGGAAGAGGTAAGTAACCTGGATACCCTACTACTCCATACTACTTTCCTATGAAATAACAACGATCCTGCATCACCCATTATATGGCTGTGCTATGTGCCAATCCTCTTACTAGAAATGCTTGACTCAATAGCCAAGTGGGCGTTAATTGGGGGCGTGTCCCTACACTGTCTGATACAGCCCTGATTGGACACGGTAGAGTCACATCCTAATTCGTTACACCCACTTGGTTATTGAGTCACTCAGTTATAAGAATTGGTGATCCAGAACTGTTTAAAGGGAATCTGTCTATAGGTTTATGCTGCCCTCATTTTTATAGCAGCATAAACTAGTGATGGAAATGCTGAACAGATCTGTGTATTACTTCATTCTGTTCAGCCGTTCTCCTAATATGCAGGAGAAAAGGACTCTTGCCGCACCCTTTCCCCCTGCCCTCCAGCTGCTGATTGACCGTTTCTGCCTATACACAGGCTATTCATGGATAGATAATAGCCAACAGCAGCTGGTGGGCAGAGTTTTCTGCTGCTCATGAATATCCAGGACTACTGGGCTCATGCACATAATAGAGAGGACTACTTATTGTCCATGTTATTCAGGAGATCTCTGGGTCAGTTGCACAGAACAATGTAAGCGATCAATCATTCTGTTTAGCTTCTGTCACTAGTTTATGCTACACTTAAATCCGACAGTGTAAACCTACTGACCTATAAACCTGGTCTCTGTAATGGGCATTGCATGTATTTACCAAACCCAGACAGGGATGGTGACAGGTTTGTTTTTAAAGGGGTTATCCAAGACTAGATAAACCTAGATAAACCAACTTTTCTTCCAGATACTCAGCCATTCATGCCATTGGTTTGTGTGTGGTACTGCAGCTCAGTTTCATTAAAGTGAAAGGAGTTGAGCTGTAATACCACACACAACCTGAAGAAAAGGGGGCGCTGTTTTTGGAATAAAGCATCTGTGTTTATAATCCTAGCTAACCCCCTTTAAGGTGAACCGCAGCTTAGTTTATCTTGATTTTCTTTCTAGGATGTCAAACCTAAGAAAACAAAGGGCAAGGTAAAAGGTCCAGAGGGAGAAGGCAAGAAGAGAAAGGTGAAGAAGGAGGAGGAAGAGAAATGGAAATGGTAAGCCCATCTTCTGAATTTCTTACACACTCGCCTGCTCTTCTGTTCTGGTTCTTTATGTAATGTGTTTTTTTTGTTTTTTCTTTAACTCTTAGGTGGGAAGAAGAGCGCCACGCTGATGGTGTCAAGTGGAAATTCCTGGAACACAAAGGCCCTGTATTTGCGCCGCCCTATGAGCCTCTCCCTGAAAATGTGAAGTTTTATTATGATGGTAATTGTCCTACATCTTTCTATATCCACTTGTCCCCCCCATATCCATTACATGACATTCAACAATGTTTAAAGCCTACTCAAACTGGCATCAGAAAGCCAGTCTTCCAGTACTTATCAGCTGCTGTATGTCCTGCAGTAAGTGGTATATTCTCTCCAGTGTGACACAGTGCTCTCTGCTGCCACCTCTGTCCGTGTCAGGAACTGTCCAGAGCAGCAGCAAATCCTAATAGAACACCCCTCCTGCTCTGGACAGTTCCTGACACGGACAGAGGTGGCAGCAGAGAGCACTGTGTCACACTGGAGAGAATATACCACTTCATGCAGGACATACAGGAGCTGATAAGTACTGGAAGACTGGAGATTTACACAGAAGTAAATGACAAATCTATATAAGTCTCTTATGGGCGGACATGTTTTCCTCCTTGTTAGCCAGGTCTTTTCCAGGCACCTGAGGTGGAGCAGCATGGACTTCAGAGGCAGCCGGCTGCTAAACAGATTGCTGAGCTAACTATCAATAAGCAATTTGCTTTTCATCCTGTAACTTTGCTTATCTCTACTTACAGACCTGGCTAATAAGGAGGAAAACATGGCCGGCCATAGGAGACGTAAATAGATGTAATTAAAGTGTGGACAAAGTTATATTCAATGAATCACCAATGTGTACTGGCAAAGACTAGCTATTATTCAAGTCCTCACCTCGGGAAACAAGCGCTATTTGCAGAGGAACTCCGGCAAAACATTTTTTTCAAATCAAATGGTGTCAGAAAGTTATATAAATTTGTTGTTTACTTCTGTGAAAGTCTCCAGTACTTATCAGCTGCTGTATGTCATGCATGAAGTGGTGTAGTCTCTCCAGTGTGACACAGTGCTCAGTGTTTTACATGATGAATCAATCCATAGTTCTTTGGAAGGCAAAACGGTTGCCAAACTACTATTCCCATCATGGCTGGATAGCTTTAGCTTTGGCTCTCCATGCCTGATGGAAATTGCAGTTTTGCAACTGCAGGAGGGCTGAGAGTTTGACACCTGTTGGATGCAGCCCCAAGGAGTCTGGGAAAACATTGAGGTTCACCCAGCTGCAACCATCAGTATAGAAGGATGAAACCATTGGACACAATCTGCGATTATCTCAGATTGTCGAATATCACACTGGGCTTGCATTCTTAGGGTATAAACACACACACACACACACCGTATACGCAGCGTATTTACTGCTGCGATACGCAGCAGATTAGATCTAAATAACTGAACACAGCATCAAATCTGCTGCGTATACGGTGTGTGTTTGTACCCTTAAAGAGGTTTTCCAGAATTAAAGGCACAGCTATTTTTTTTGCAAAAAGTCACCCCCTCCCTCCTCCCCTCTTAAAAGATCAGTTTCACTTAAAAACATTCATACAATTAGTCATTTTCTGATGACCCATTCCCTTTAAAGAATTGTAACCGTAACAATGGGGTTCTTGGTGAAGATGCACGTTAGACACCTTCTCTTCCTCTTTCAAGCTTTGTTCTCAGATCGCATCTGTTTTATTGGCTGCAGGTAAACACATGAAGCTCAGTCCCAAAGCTGAGGAAGTAGCCACTTTCTTTGCTAAAATGTTGGATCATGAGTACACTACAAAGGACATCTTCAGGAAAAACTTCTTTAAAGACTGGAAGAAGGTATTGTCTTGCCGTACTATTGTCTTGCCTGTCCGGGTTCTTTTTCCTCTTGCTGTTTATGCATCCCGGCTCTTAATTCTCACAACCCGACCTCTCTTAGGAAATGACTTCAGATGAGCGAAACCTGATCACCAACCTAAACAAGTGTGACTTCAATGAGATGAGCCAGTACTTCAAAGCCCAGTCCGAGGCCAGGAAACAGATGACCAAGGAGGAGAAGCAGGTATTAGGAATGACCGGTTTAAAGGGGGTTATCCAGTATTAGGAAGGCAAGGTGGCTTTCTTCTAGGAACAGTGCCACAATTGCTGTCAGTTTGTGTGTGGTATTGCAGCTCAGTCTCAGATGGAGCAGAGTGGTAATGCAGCACACCGGGAGTGGCGCTTGTTTCTAATCCTGGATAATTAGGGGTTTTTAATTTTGAAACATGATCTGTTGGTGTCGCCTATCCTGTCAATAATTTTAGAGGGGGGGTAACCACAAGAACCCAGCAATATTGTTATACAATAAACAGACTGGCCAATGCTGTATTCATTCTCTATAGGGCTTCTAAACAACACCAAACGCCACGCTTAGTAATGTTCAGAAGCCCCATAGTGATTGAAGTGCTCACTGCACTCGTTTCTCCTCCACCCAGGAGCCACAGGGGGCATAGTGGCCCAATGGTCTGCTAATTATCCCTGTCCATGGGCAATGCACAAGGTTTTTATCTATTCAACCAATGCAAATCGTTTAAATAAAACTAATATTAGAAAAAGCTGTGCCATCACTGCCCCCAGGTTTTCTGTGGTATTACAATTCATCTACATTCACTTCAATGGAAATGAGCTGCAATACCACACTCAACCTGAGGACAGGAGAGGTGCTGTTTCTGCAAAAAACCAACCATGATGATCTAAGCCTGAATAACCCTTTTTAACACCATAACATCTTAAAGGGGTCCCCCCACCCCCCAGTTTAAAAATGGCCACTTTCTTCCAGAAAAAGTGCCTCTCCAATTTGGGTGTTAGGTTTTGCGGCTCAGTTCTTTTGAAGTGAGTGGAGGAAACAACCTGAGCACAGGGGTGGCACTGTTTTTTGCAAGACAGATGTGTGTTCTTATCCTGGATAACCCCTTTTTAGAGCAGACTTGGTCTCTTAGTTGTATTATCACCTTGCCCCTGAACCATCCAGACTCCACTGCAACACTCCACTGAGACCTGAGATGGGACTGTGGTGACTTTAGGATTTTTCATTGTCTTTAAATTTATTTTTTTATCTGCAGAAAATCAAAGAGGAAAATGAGCGTCTGGTTACAGAATACGGTTATTGTATTATGGACAACCATAAAGAGAGGATCGCCAACTTCAGGATAGAGCCCCCTGGCCTGTTCAGAGGGAGAGGAAACCATCCGAAAATGGGCAAACTAAAGAGGAGGATTATGCCGGAGGACATCATCATCAACTGCAGCAAGTATGTAGTGGAGGACTCGAGTGCTGGGGAGACAAGATGGCAGCCTTAGATCCAGCATTGTTCATCATGTAGACTGGAGCATCCCGAGTCGGACCTTGTACTATGTTACGGTGTTCCCCTTAAATGGATAAATAACTTTGGTACTATTTAGAAGTGCACAGCTCAGCACTTGAGCAGTGACATGAGAGAAGCAGCACGCTGGGAGGAGGCCAGCTCCATAGACTTACAATGTAGCTTGTCTGCTGTATTGAGGCAGGGGAGTGAAGTACTTGGCCTCGCTCTTCTTCTAGACAACCAGACCCTAAGTGATCAAAAAGTTTTGACTGTAGATGAGCAAACCAGGTTACCAGTGGTCGAAGAACTTGGATGCAGCCCCAAGTCTGCCTGGAAAATAGGGATATAGCCATCGGCTGTATCCACCAGCACTGCCGAGGGCTGCATCCAACTTAAGCCACCAATAATCCGGGTTTGGATTAACCGGAGCATGCTTGAGGTTCACTTAGTCAGGGACACTTTAAAAGCACCATTTGGTTTAGCGTCTCAAGAACGTTTCTTCTATCTGTACAGAAATTCCAAGATTCCCACAGCTCCTCCTGGTCACAAGTGGAAAGAGGTTCGACATGACAATAAGGTCACCTGGTTAGTGTCCTGGACGGAGAACATTCAGGGATCCATAAAATATATCATGCTGAACCCCAGTTCCCGCATTAAGGTAACAGTCTGGTGTATAGACTATAGAAGTTTTTTCGTATTTATTCCCCCAGCTAAATCTTATTGTGCTCATTTAGTTTATTTGCTTTAATTTAGTCCATAAAGGGGTACTCTGGCGCTTTTTTTTTCTTCTCTTCCCCCCCCCCCCCCCCCCTTTCAAATATGTCTGTTTTATAGATTTGTAATTTTTTTTAAATACTCATGTCTTCCAGTACCTTTTAGCTGCTGTATGTCCTGCAGGAAGTGGTCTATTCTCTCTGGTCTGACACAGTGCTCTCTGCTGCCACCTCTGTCCATGGCATGAACTGTCCAGAGCAGGAAAGGTTTTCTTTGGGGATTTGCTGCTGACATAGACAGAGGGGGCAGCAGAGAGCACTGTCAGACTTGAGAGAATAAGCCACTTCTGCAGGACATAAAGCAGCTGATAAGTACTGAAAAACTGGAGATTTAAAAATGGTAGTAAACTGCAAATCTATATAACTTTTTCTGAAAGTTGCCAGGAGTACCCCTTTAAGAGAACTAACACCAATGTAATCTTCGTAGTGTGTGAGAGAGAACTGGAAAGATACTTTTTTTTGGGGGGGGTGGGGGGTAAAAACCATCTTTTTCCTCTTCTAACCTGCTGTCTTTTTACCTTTTGATCAGGGAGAGAAAGATTGGCAGAAATACGAGACGGCCCGAAGGCTAAAGAAAACGGTCGACAAGATTCGTAACACATACAGGGAAGACTGGAAATCCAAGGAGATGAAAGCCCGGCAGAGATCTGTAGCACTGTACTTTATAGACAAGGTGAGAGCGAGGGCGTGCGCAGTCTAGGAGACGTGCTCAGCAATAGGGTTCCCAGCTTGTTATACACAGATCGTTTTCTATAAGACTTCTTAGCTGTAGACATTAAAGGGACAGTGTTATCAGAAAACGACTTATTGTATAAATGTTTTTATGTTGAACATAAGAATTTTTTGGTGACTTATTTTCTTTAATTTTCCATTTTCTATGGTCTAAAATTGGGAAAACTTGCAGTTTTCATTCTCACCACTGGGGATAAAACTGAGCTGAGACTTCCTGTTGTGTTTGTGGTGATAAGAGGAGGCTGCAGTAAAGTGATCTGTACAGCATTGCAGCGTCATGTGACACCAGTAGATAGAGGAGACAATAGCAGCTCCCTGTGGAATGACCTCTTCACAGGTCACAGAGCGCGCTCAGTAATGTCTCATTCATCTCAAGTAAACGTGTAAACAGAAAAAACACAAGGCAGAGCGCCTCATAGCGTGACACCATACATAAAAGTGGCAATGGGCCTAATAACAAAACACACAGGTTTAGGCTCACCTGGTGTAGTTGTGATAAGCCACAACTACTATACAGCGTGTCAAGGAAGCCGATAGAATGGTCGCTGCTGAGGACTCTCACCCGCAGACTCTAGGTGTGCGTAATCATAGACAAAATCCAAAAGGGCGAAAAGGAGATAATGTCCTCGCGCAGACCATAAGTACAATTTCTGGTTTTATTGGTACATAGATATCCACAGGTAACGCGTTTCGAGAGCCCTATGCTCTATCAAACCTCCAGGATGATCATCCTGGAGGGTTGATAAAGAGAGCATAGGGCTCTTGAAACGCGTTACCTGTGGATATCTATGTACCAATAAAACCAGAAATTGTACTTGTGGTCTGCGCGAGGACATTATCTCCTTTTTGCCCTTTTGGATTTTGTCATTCATCTCAAGGGGACAGTCTGTCTATTGTTGTCTATGTCCATGAGGCATGCTGTAAAGCATCTCACTAAGTTCTGTTAAGAACTGTCCAGGCAATATGGCCACCCCCATAATGTACAAAAAGTGAAACAAAAAAATTAATCAGTATAGAAACAGATTAGACAAGTTTTTTTAATTGGTAAAAGAAGATTTAGGTGACCCATTCCCTTTATATGGGTTACACAGGATTAGAAAAAGTACAGCTGCTACTTTTTTTTTTTTACCACAATATTTTCTAGTTTCCAGATTAAAATACATAGTATCAATAAGAATAGTATAAACGCAGAGCAGTCCAGATGTAATAAATGTATAAGCAATTGGATGTTGTGCATATTTATATCAGTAGAAGTACTTTCTTACAGAAATGGCTCCACCACTGTCCCCAAGCTGTGTGTGGTATTACAGTTCTGTCCTATTCATTTCAATGGATCTGAGCTGCAAATCCCACAGCCAAACTAAGGACAAGGGTAGCGCTGTTCCTGAAAGAAAGCAGCCATGTGTTTGTAATCCTTGATGACCCCTTTAAAAACTTTTATGCCGCTTTAGGGTATTTTGAGCATATTGTGGCGGCCGTATTAGAAATAAAAGTTGGGACTGTCGTCCGTGTGATTTTCCGATGTATAACCATAATGCCTTTCTGTATTTACAGCTGGCTCTGAGAGCTGGTAACGAAAAGGAAGAAGGGGAGACCGCCGACACTGTAGGCTGCTGCTCTCTGAGAGTGGAGCACATAAAGCTTTACCCAGAAATAGACGGACAGGAGTACGTGGTGGAGTTTGACTTCCTGGGTAAAGACTCCATCCGTTACTACAACAAGGTGCCTGTAGAGAAGAGGGTATGTACTCCGTTCTGCAAAACTTTTTGTAGTAAAGTCTCCGCTGGACTTTCTTTATGGCCGTATCCCGATGTCTCGTGGCTGATAGTTTTGTCTCTCTTCAATCAGGTCTTCAAGAATCTGCAGCTTTTCATGGAGAACAAACAACCAGAAGACGACTTGTTTGACAGGCTGAATGTAAGCGTCTGGCAGGGATGTTCTGTAGCAGAAGTGAAGGGTGCAGGTCTCGTACTGTATTAAATATTTGTATTGTTTCCCCCAACAATAGACGAGTATTCTAAATAAGCATCTCCAAGATCTCATGGATGGACTGACGGCCAAAGTGTTCAGGACGTACAACGCCTCCATCACCCTGCAGCAGCAGCTGAAAGAGCTCACCAACCGTAAGTGACGTCATCATTCTTGTGTATCGGATAGTAGCCAAACCTGCATGTATTGTAAGGACAATGGACCCAAACGCATTGTCCCTTGAGACAAATGTGTTTGTAGTAGTACCTGCTTTGGACTTTGTCCTATATCTATTATCGGCCTGCGCCTGTCAAGGTTTCATCTACATCCACCGCTGCCAACTGCAGGGACTCTCACCCCACCACTCTGCAATGTACAGGTCATGAGACATGTGGTACACTTTAACCATTTAATAACTACACTAAGTGTTGTCGGCTTGGGGTGGGGAAGCAATCTGTCATATGTACCTGCTTGGTTATCAAGTAGGTTAAACATTCGTGTTGACAAGATGGTTTACCTTAAAGCAATGTATCATTCGTGTTAAGATTTTTACATCACTAGACTGGCGCTGGCTTTTTTTTTGCACTGCAGCTGATTCCCGAGAATAGACCTGCGCCGTGTGCAGAATCAGGCTGCGGTTCAGAAAGACTCCGGCGTCTGTGTATTGATGTAAATTTCTTTTAAAGCGATGTGCTTTAAGTTACCACTTACTAGCTTCATTGTCAGACTTGTACCACCTACTGTCATTACTGCCTTAGTTCAGGGAGGGGGGCATCTGCGGTCCTCCAGCTGTTGCAAAAACTACAATTCCCATCATGCCTGGACAGCCAAAGCTTTTGATATCCTAGCATTATGGGAATTGTAGTTTTGACGACAGATTCTCCCATCCCTGGCTCAGTTGCATAAGATCCATGCATATCCATCTGCCCAAATGTATGTTATGCTGGTGAAGTTTACTGAAGCTTTGGCTACATGGTGATCGGTGGATTTCATACTTCGGATTGTTAGAGGCCGCAGCCCCTCATTGTACATCTCCCATCATAGAGAGTAGAGTGTGGAGCACAGCTTTACCGCTATCGTACAGTATCGTATAGCACATGTGTCCTTGCACCTATTCTTTCATAAACGTCTTTCTATTTTGCAGCCGATGATAACGTTCCTGCCAAAATCCTGTCTTATAATCGTGCAAACAGAGCTGTGGCCATATTGTGTAACCATCAGCGCGCTCCTCCCAAGACCTTCGAAAAGTCAATGATGAACTTACAGGCCAAGGTATGAGCCCCCGGATATGGTTCTGATATTTCCTGCTCAGGGCAGTCATTTATTGTTCGGCTATTTATTAACTTCTACTTATTTGTTTAGATTGATGCCAAAAAAGATCAGTTGGCAGACGCCCGCCGCGAGCTAAAGAGCGCCAAAGCAGACGCTAAGGTTAAGCGTGACGAGAAGACCAAAAAGTAAGTGTTTTTGTGTTTAAAAACTGTAGGGCGTGTATGATGGCATTACTAGTCGCTGTATTGTGTTCTAACACAACATACAATATGTTACCTGTTTGGTACCACGTGCGTTTGAGCTAACTCTTCACCTTCATCCATGTAGACTCGTCGAAAGCAAAAAGAAAGCCGTGCAAAGGATAGAGGAGCAGCTGATGAAGTTGGAGGTTCAAGCAACAGACAGGGAAGAGAACAAACAGATCGCCCTAGGAACCTCCAAACTCAATTACTTGGACCCAAGAATCTCTGTAGCCTGGTAAGACATGGATGTAATTCTATACATTAGTGACTGTCTTAGAGTAAGTCTAAGCTGATTAGTATTGTCGCCTATTTAAAAAGAAAAAAAAATCTTTTCAGATTCGCTCTGATCAGAATGAAGCACTCTGCCAAGAGCTTCTTCCTGTCTGTCTCCTCTCTGCAGGAGCCTATAGAAGTCTATGGAGTGTGTAGTCTGCAAAGACTTTGACAAGTGCGTCTTACCATTAATGCAAATGATCAGGGGGGTTTCTTGGCAACCAGATCCCAAGCAATCAGATTGGGGACCCAACTTTTTAGCTCCACATATTCTTAAAGGGGTACTCCAGTGAAATTCTTTCAAGTCAACTAGTGTCAGAAAATTATTCAGATTTTTTATTTACTTCTATAAAAAATCTCCAGTCTTCCAATACTTATCAGCTGCTGTATGTCCTGCAGGAAGTGGTATATTCTCTCCAGTCTGACACAGTGCTCTCTGCTGCCACCTCTGTCCATGTCAGGAACTGTCCAGAGCAGTAGCAAATCCCCATAGAAAACCTCTCCTGCTCTGGACAGTTCCTGACATGGACATAGGTGGCAGCAGAGAGCACTGTGTCAGACTGGAGAGAATACACCACTATCTGCAGGACATACAGCAGCTGAGTGCTGGAAAACTGAGTTTTTTGTTTTTTTTTTAAATAGAAGTAAATTTACAAATCTGTAGAACGTTCTGGCACCGGTTGATTTGAAAGATTTTTGCTGGAGTCGTCCTATCAATGGAGTGAATCTCCCCCCTGGCTGTATTGGGATCTGAGCAGGTGTCAGGAGTGAGATTCCATACAGTCAGTAATGCTTGGTGGGATTGAGGGGAGTCAGAAGTGTGAGGTCAGAGTGATGTCATTGTAGAACCCATGATCGAGTTTGGCTTTTATTTTATCACTTTGTGATTATAACTTTTTTTGCTTTAATCCCGGACAGGTGTAAGAAATTTGGAATTCCCATTGAAAAAATCTACAACAAAACTCAGCGGGAGAAGTTTGCGTGGGCGATTGACATGGCGGATGAGGACTTTGAATTTTAATGCGAGAGACAATGTTTGTTTTATAATTTTTGTTCTTAATATTATTTTAAGCCTGGATGTCACCTCGGAAAGGGATTTTCTTGCGAGCTGTGAGCCTTACCTTTTATCAACTTTTTATTTTCAGATGGGAAGGGGATATGCAGCAGATTAAGGGGGATAAAAAGTGACCCACAAAGGCTAAAGCCTGCTCATTGGATAATCCGCTCCCCGTGCTGCCTTCAGTATTGTCCCATGGACAAGGAGTATATATACATATGTACAAAAACAAATAACGGGATATGATATTGTGCCGACCTTTTAGTTTTTATGTGTTTTTAAGATGGGAGGCTTTCACCAGGCGTAAAAAAAAAAAATCCGCTTTTCAAAAAAGTCTGTATTATAGAATTAAGAAAAATATCCTGTGTGTTTTTACAGTTCAGATTTTTTTTTTCGATAACTTCTATTTTAATAGAAAATATAAACTTAACCCTTTCCCTTTCATCTGATCATATCCCCTTACCCTGGTTACACTGAAGAGAGAGAGGGGCCTGTCGTCTGGCAGCTGAGGGGGGTCGCCCTGACTTCCCGTTATTTCCCAGTAAACGTGAAAAAATATTCAAGCCGATCCATCCCCCGCGTTGGAGACGCTGGAAATGTGATTCTTCTGTCGAATTCTGAAAGGAGGAAATTTTTCTGAATTTTTTTTTATTTTTCTTTATATTTTTTTAAATGTGAATTTTAATTTTTTTTTTTTTTTTGCCCAAGTTTTATCTATTGTACTGTTCAAGTATTTAATCCTTTTTATCTGTACAAGAAGAGAAGAAAAAACAAACTTTAAGCTGTTGTATAATTGTAGGGATTATCTGAAATTTTTTTTTCCATTTCAGCAAATTTTACCACAGAATTTATTTAATGTGAAGAGTTAAAACTTCTTAGAAGTGCAATGAAGACCAAACTTGTTGTCAATTTTTTTTATAAGAGGAGAAAAAAAAAAAAGCAGTCAGACTGAAGCGCGGTCTCTTTGTTTTATGGGGTATTCGAGTTTTAGTGTTACGAATGTCATTCGGGAGCCGAGGGGTTAACGGCATCGACTATTAACTATTTACTGATCATCGGTTGCCTGCAAGGAATTGTGTGTTTGGGGAAGAGGAAAAAAAAAATACTTGAAAGAAACTTACACTATGGACTTCCTCATGTCTGTAACATCAGTTGCAAAAGATTGAGTGTTTTGTTTTTTGTGCAGGTTGCTTGATGATGATGATGATGCCCTGTAAACAAATTTGTGACTCTTTTGCCTAGAATGCTTTTACATTTTTGTTTTATTTTTTTTTCTTTTCAATATGAAATTGAGTGTTCAGAAGAGTCCTTTCTTTTTGGACATTCCCCCTCCCTCCTATCTTCTATTTTTATCATGAATTGCCATTAACTTGAGTGTAGGTTATTTAAAATAAAACCCTACGACTTGCATTCGCCTGAGTCTCTTCATTTTTTAGTTTAAATATAATATATTCTATATCAGAAAATACTTGCTATAGATTTGCTAGCTGTTATATAGTACTGGGTGATATGGTCTTTTGTCGCCTGTACTTGTAAAAACAGCCGCTTAGTGATTTCTCCAGGTTTGGGACAACATGGTAGTTCTTTTCCAGAAACAGCGCCTCTCCTGTCAGTTTCGGTGTATTACAGGCAGGCTTTTCTATCATGTTAATGTTGATAAATCTGGTGCGTTATTAGGCTATGTTCACACTTTGTAAGCCTTAAAGAAGATGATCATCCCGACCGGAACTGCAGTACCAGCCGGATGGTATTTACTGCCGCTGAATTCTGATGCGGGCGCATCTGTGCACACCCACATCTGACTTCCCCACTGCACACAATGGAGCGGCTGTGATTACTACAGAACTTGCGCAATGGGAACATGGCCTTAGACTGTATGACACGTATCCTGCTGCTCCATTTGTCCCATTGGGCCGGGTTTGTACTGTGGGAAAGCATTGCGTCAGGTTATTTAGCTGCTGTATACAACGGGCCACCCGTTTACTTCAAAGGCCTCTTATGTAATCGCCTGGTAAGGGTCCACTTACACAAAGATTTGAAGCCAAAGCCAGGAACAGACTATAAACAGAATAGCTCATAAAGGAAAGCCTGAGATTTCTCCTTTTCAAATCAATTCCAGGCTTTGGCTTCAAACCTTTGGCAGGTAATCTTTCTGTGTAAATGGACCCTTCATTCAGGCACTTATGTCAGTGTATTTAGCTGGATACAGTAGCATGGGAACAATTCCTTCCATACTTATCTATTCATTCTCCTTCCCTCAGTTCTCAGCTGCTGCTTTCTGCTGAAGACACACAAATCTGCTTGAGCTTTTCCGTTTCCCCCTCCCTTCTGAGACGGCTGATGTAAAGTCCCTGGCATGCTGTATCTGCAGCATTGTAGCTTCTTTGTAATGCTGGGAGGATTATTCAGTGAGTTAATCGGTAACCTGACCTTAGATTAAAGCTGCATTCACACACCCTGTGTTCTGTCCGTAAGACAGGGGTGTTGGATGCAAGTCCTGGACTCTTTCCCCTGATGGTATGATGTAGCAATATCATGCTGGCAGCAGGGAAGCTCTCTGAATTGCCACTGTGCTACAAGACCTGGAAATAGGAAGGAGACTCCATAGATAATCAGTTATGTTTGAGTGGAATACTCCTTTAATGTCAACAGGTGTCTTGTTCTGTCCACTCTAGCAGGAGAGGGGCGCCTTAGGCAGTCTATGGAGTCTGTCTGATATATATAGCTATATCCAGCCATCTATGCCGTCTCAGCAAAACCTAGAAGTCTGTGAAATTTCCAGGTGGGTGGATAATATATATTCCCTGTCGTCCCATTGGCATCACAACAGTATGGGGTATATTCGCCCCTGCGAGCCCCTGGGACGAAGGAATCTTTAATGAAAACCAATTAATCAATCATTTTAATCCCCTCCCACGGAAGTATAAGTAGGTCCTCCCCCTTTACATCGTCAGTCTTTTTTCACTTCGTCCTGTTAAGCCCCAGGGGACCTTACCCCTCCTGCTTAATCTTATTTTGTTTATCTTTCCTAGGGTACCTTAAGAGATGGGGTCCGAATCGCTAGCGGTTCGGGCTGCGCAGTGGAACGCAGGGCTAGGCTTTGCTGTTCATTTGGTCAGACGCTGACGCGGGGAGCCCGCGTCATCACGTTCAGACGCTGACGTTCTCCGTCATTACGCCGGCGCCGCCGTGACGTCAGTCAGCGCCGGTCCGCTCCGCACTTCATCTTCGGTGCTCGGAGCTTACACAGCCTGGTTCTGTGTCTCTCCAGGATCAGGTGAGAGTCTTCCTGCCTTCTGTGGAGTCTACGGTGAATGAGCACCATTACTGAAGTAAGTGGAGATAGTCTCCTGTTACGGGCTGCCATCTAGTGGCTAATCAAGAATATTACAGGCTAGGCCTGTTATCTTATGTCTATATGATGATTTATTCTAAATTGCATGCATTTTTGCCAGATGTCAGCTATGGATACCAGCCCTTCTGCGAAGAGAGTTGCTAAACGCAAACATTTTTCATGCGCTGACTGTGAAACACCTTTGCCTGATGGTTATGAATACTGTACGGAAATTCTGCTATCAAATTTCAGGTTCCATATTATTATTACATTAATAGTTACGTGGTGTATATATGTGTTTTCAGTCCGTTGCGCCTCCTGTCGGCCGAAACCTAATGAGGAGCCCGACGTACAAGATGTAGTAGTTTGGGTCAAAGATTATGTTGAAAAATCTTTGAATACCAAGGAATGTCGTCATTCCTGCCAGAAAAAAAGATCTAAGCGTAGCATATCTCCTTCTGTGTCCCAGCCTGTAAGTATTGATTAAGTGGGCTGGTTGTCTACTGCCTTTCCTCCGGCTAAGTTTGTTTCTCTCCACTTAGGGGTCTATTGTTAAAGTGATTGATGAAGAGAAATCATCATCATCTTCAGAATCCTCCTCTCCTTCTGAGGACGATAATGAAAGCTTCAAAGGATATTTCCCCATGGACAGTATATACAAGCTACGTAGGGCTGTCCAATCCGAGATTCACCCGGAGGAAAGTGAGGAGGGTGGCTCTCACATCAAAATGCCGAGGGCTTTTTTGGTTGGGGAGTCATCACTGTCCATGATGCAAAATGAATGGAAGAAACCTGAAAAAGCTCCTGTGTTAAGCAAAAAATTCAAGACCTTATATGTCCTCAAGGAGGATCATTGTAAGGATTGGATAGAGCCTCCCAAGGTGGATACGGCAATTGCTAAGTTATCCAAAAATACAGTGTTGCCTGCTGAGGATGGCTCTAACCTGAAGGATCCTATGGACCGTAGGGTTGAAGTAGCCTTTAAGAGATCCTACAATGCGGCGACAGCCCAAGGGGCTGTATCTATTTCATCTTTTGAGGTTTCTAGGAGCCTCAGGAGATGGTTAGCTAAGGTCCAAGAGGATCTGGAGGCTGGGGTGAACAGGGACAAGGTCCTTCGTTCATTCAAGAAAGTAAATATGGCGATAGATTTTTTGTGTGATGCTGCTTCACAGGGTACCAGGTTGGCTGCTAAGTCTATGGCCTTATCTACAGCCGGCCGTAGAACCCTATGGTTAAAACCATGGGCCGGTGATTCCAACTCAAAGTTCCAGTTATGCAACTTAGATTATCAGCCGGGCAGGTTATTTGGCCCTGAACTGGATAAAATCATGGAAGAAATGTCAGACAAGAAGGGTAAATCCTTACCCTTGACCGCATCTAGTGGGTCATATAAAAATTGGAGCTCCTTTCGTAGAGGCAGATCCCCTCAAAGGGGGAAAAGTCGTTATCAGTCCAAAGGGAAAGGTAGATATTACTCCAAAAGGGGTGGAGGTAACCAGCAGAAGAAGGAGTCCGGTAAGAAGCCAGATTTCTGACGCCAGGAGTTTACCTGTGGGGGGGCGTCTGAGGCATTTTCTTCCCGCCTGGGAAACCCTAATAAAAGATCCATGGATCATAAGCGTTATCAGACAGGGTTATGTGCTTCCTTTATTAACCTTTCCCCCCCCCCCCCAAGGTTCCTCGTTTCTCGACATCTAGGTCCGGTAAGACATCCTGTGCTGGAAGAAGAGATTATTCACCTTCTGAATCTCGAGGCTTTAGAAGACGTTCCTATCTCAGAGATAGGCCTGGGAGTATATTCTCCAGTGTTTCTCGTGCCGAAGCCATCCGGAAAGTGGAGGCTTATTATAGATCTAAGGTATCTAAATCGGTTCATGGAGAAGAAAAAATTCCGCATGGAGAATATAAGATCCGTAAAGACCCTCCTCCAGGAGGGGGACTTTATGGTTACAATAGACCTCCAGGATGCCTATCTGCACATACCGATCCTGCCTGCCCACAGAAAATTCCTAAGAATAGCTATTCAACTTCAAGGGAGAATGAGACATCTACAGTTCAGAGTACTTCCCTTCGGAATAACATCGGCTCCATTTCTCTTCACAAAGGTTGTGGCAGCAATCATGGTCAACTTCAGGTTGGAAGGAATAAAAGTTATTCCTTATCTCGACGACTGGTTGATTATGGCGCAAACTCAGATTCTTCTGAAGGCTCAATTGGAATATGTCATGGACATATTGCTCCAATTGGGCTGGCTGATCAACCAGGAAAAATCAGACCTGATTCCGTCCACAACAAAAACCTTCCTAGGTTTTATCATAGACTCCAAACTAATGAAATTATTTCTGTCACCTCCCAGGATAATCCGGATCCAGAGAGGCGCCCAGTTCCTTATTCCTCCCAGGCAAGTGTCACTTCGCACCCTCATGAGATACCTGGGACTCCTCTCTTCGGCAGCGGAGGCAGTTCCTTGGGCTCTCTGGCATATGAGATATCTCCAGAGAGAAATCCTGTCGTCATGGAACAAGAAACTAGAGGACCTGGATGCTCTGCATATACTATCCACGGAAACACGGCAATCCCTAATTTGGTGGAGACAGGTACAGCGTGGAGTCTCGATAGCCGAACCACAGTGGATCACTATCACGACGGACGCCTCAGGCTCGGGCTGGGGAGCACATCTGGAGGAGAAGATGGTCTCAGGATTATGGAGCAGTCAGGAATCCTCCCTTCCCTCCAACGCTCGAGAGCTGAGAGCAATCTACCTGGCACTCTTACACTTCTCCCCAGTCTTGGCTCAGAAGGCAGTGCGGATCAAGACAGACAATACAGCTTGTGTGGCATATATCAACAAGCAGGGAGGTACCAGATCATCTCTACTTCTCAGAGAAGTAGAATGTATCTTCAGATGGGCAGAGCCCAGGATAGCCAGGCTATCTGCTCTACACATCAGAGGCATCCACAACACCTTGGCGGATCGTCTGAGTCGAGGGTTAACAGTCCCGGGAGAATGGTCTCTTTCCAGGAAAGTTTTCATTCAGTTAACCCGGAGATGGGGTCTTCCAGAGATAGACCTCATGGCATCAGCAGACAATGCCAAACTGAAGAACTTTTGCTCCCTCTACTCAGCAGACAATCCATCACTAGTAGATGCGATGTCCATTCGATGGACATTCGAGCTGGCCTACATATTTCCTCCAATCTCTATGATACCGAGGGTTCTCATAAAGATCAGGATGGATCAGACCTCAGTGATTATAATCACTCCGTTTTGGCCCAAGAGGTCTTGGTTTACCCTTCTCATGAACATGAGCAAGGGGGAGTTCTGGAAACTCCCAATAATACCGGACCTGATATCTCAAGGTCATCATCTCTGCCAGGACCTTCCCAGTCTCAGTCTAACGGCTTGGAGACTGAGGGGACCATACTAGAGTCACAAGGTTTCTCTGAAAAGGTACTCCGTACTATTTCTCACGCCCGTAGCACGTCTACTAATAAATCTTATGACCGAATATGGAAGATTTTTCAGGCTTGGTGCCTACCAAAACAAATCAACCCCTCAAAACCTAATACTCCTCAGATATTAGAGTTCCTTCAAGAGGGTTTTGATAAGGGGTTAACACCTGGGTCTATTAAGGTTCAGATTGCGGCGATGTCGGCTCATCTGAATCTTAGTCTTTTCAAAATTCTGGAAATAAAAAATTTCTTTAAAGGTATAACGAGACTGAGGCCTAGAGTGTTTAGACATGTAGACTCTTGGGACTTGTCCTTCGTCCTTAGAAGTCTTTGTCTTCCTCCGTTTGAACCTCTAGAGGAGGTTGATCTAAAGTTCCTAGTGTTAAAATGCACCTTGCTTTTGGCAGTAACTTCCGCTAAGCGGGTAGGAGAGCTTCAGGCTCTAGGATCTTCTCCGCCATATGTCATCTTCTCTGACGATAAGGTGACACACAGATTTCTACCGGGATTCCTGCCCAAGGTTCCTTCCTTCGTCAATATCAATGACTCAGTGATCCTTCCAGTTTTTTCCCCAGAAGAGCAACCACAGAATCAGGTTGATCTATCTCTGCTGGATGTTTCCAGAACCCTTAGAATCTACCTATCCAGAGTAGATTCATTCAGAAAGGATGAGAATCTGCTAATCCTATTTGCAGGAAAAAATAAGGGGAAAAAAAGCATCAAAACCATCCATTTCCCGATGGATTTGCGATTCAATCGGGTTATGTTATACATCTGCAGGTAAAACTCCACCGGAATTTACAAAAGCCCATTCCACTAGGTCAGTGGCCTCTTCTTGGGCAGAAAGAGCAGCAGTGCCATTGGAGAACATTTGTCAAGCTGCATCGTGGTCGTCATTATCTACCTTCGTTAAACATTATAGGATTGAGGCTAACCTGTCAGCTAGAACGGCCTTTGCCAAGGCTGTTCTCAATGCAGCCTCTATAGATGTCCCACCCTAGGGGAATTTTTTTCTTGCTAGTTCCCCATACTGTTGTGATGCCAATGGGACGACAGGGAAGCAAAAATTATTATGTTAATTTGTTTTCCCTAAGACCCATTGGCATCACAGGACTCCCTCCTCATATGTTCTTGCTATTAGACTGACGATGTAAAGGGGGAGGACCTACTTATACTTCCGTGGGAGGGGATTAAAATGATTGATTAATTGGTTTTCATTAAAGATTCCTTTGTCCCAGGGGCTCGCAGGGGCGAATATACCCCATACTGTTGTGATGCCAATGGGTCTTAGGGAAAACAAATTAACATAATAATTTTTGCTTCTCTATCAGGATGATTGATTTGGGGAGCATCATGTTCTGTCTGTAGATGTCATTGTGTTATGGTGGGGGGGCTGCCATGTGTAGTGTCACAGGACAATGTATTCACCATACACAGGAGATGACAGCGGCCCCTGACCTCGCCTTCTATGTCAGGTCCTGATGGTGAGATCATGCCACTGACTGCTTCTGGCATGGTGAATGCATTCTGTTTTTCCATGTATCAGGGGATGTTTTATATACAGTGTTTAAAGGGGTTATCCAGTGATGGAAAACATGGCGACTTTCTTCCAGTAATGGCCCTTCTCCTGCCCTCAGTTTGGATGTGGGTCCATTGAAGAGTATCAAGCTGAATGGTAATACCACACAACACCTGAGGATGGGGTGGTGCTGTTCATAAGAAAGCTGCTGGTTTTTAGTGGATCCCCCCCCCCCCCCCCCCTTAATCTCTAGTAGAGGAACCATATTCGTCTTCCATGATCCTCTGCTGCATTTGGTTCCAAGTAAGAACAGGCGATACTACTGGAGGGGTAATCCTATGTGAATATATTGCAGCAAACCCCCAGCTGTGAGAAGTGTCCGGCCTGTACTTAGAGGTGACAATAGTTATAACATTACAGCTGTAAGTAGTTAATGGGATTTATGCCAAACCCCTGTGCTGGATGGGTGGTCCCTGTGTACACTACTCCTGGGGTCCTGTGGGTTGTAGAGGGGACCTGTTCTTATTTATGGGCATCTTAGCTTATTATTCTCTATCCAGAGGAGACAGGACAACCAGCAGATCACTGGGGGATCAGGCCACCACGACAGCCCTATAGAGAGGTCATTGTGTCCCTACTGTCTGGGGCAGTAGGGGTCACTGTGGTGGATAAGAAACAGAGAAGGAAATACCCCTTTAAGGTAAGCTTATACACTTCATAACTGTAGGTGAAATGATAGTAGTAAGATCTGTCCTGATATAAATGACAAATGTTCATGGTTCCCTTTTGGGAAAGGAAGGCAGCTTATCCCTCAAAAAACAAAGGGGTCGGGCTAAGAAAATCCATCATGCCCGACCTTCACAGACCTCATCGGTCAGGCGTAGTCTCTCTTTAACCAGCTGTTACTTTCCCTTTAAAGTATTGGAAATCTTTTCCATCTTCAATGACCAAAATAAATACTGGGATCAATGGCCGATCACAAGTGATATATTACAGATATGACATTAGAATATGAATATATACACACACACACACACACACACACACACACACACACACATACAGTGGTACCTTGGTTTAAGAGTAACTTGGATTGAGAGCGTTTTGCAAGAAGAGCTCAGTTTTTCAAAATTGTGACTTGGTGTAAGAGCTCCCTGTACTGGGTGGAAGTGGGGGAGGGGCATGGTCTGCACAGCGGGGTCTACAGCCCTGTACTCTGACCCAGGAAGTATCCCTCACCTTCCAAATCATAGCAGATCCACTTCAGGCTGAGGCTTGCATCAGGGGACAGGACTGTGGAGGTAATCTCTCCATAGCTGTAACCCCTCTCTCCCCGGACAGAGAGTGCTGCTATACTGTGCTCACATCTTCCTGTGATTCTTACTTGCTGATTGGTCCGGGCTGAACACACTCCCTTCCCCATTGCTGTCATGTGACCACACAGACCTCTGACAGCCGCCCTGCTTCTCTAGTCTAGCATGTTGTACTATACTACTGCATTATGGGGACCTGCAGTTCAATCCTGTATCACAAGCTGCTGCTGCTGTGTTATCAGGGTTATACAGTTACTATACATTATACACCACATGCTGCTATACTGTACAGTAACTTATATATCACATATCCAGCTGCTGTGTTATCAGGGTTATACAGTTACTATACATTATATACCACATGCTGCTATACTGTACAGTAACTTATATATCACATATCCAGCTGCTGTGTTATCAGGGTTATACAGTTACTATACATTATATACCACATGCTGCTATACTGTACAGTAACTTATATATCACATATCCAGCTGCTGTGTTATCAGGGTTATACAGTTACTATACATTATACACCACATGCTGATTGCTATACTGTACAGTAACTTATATATCACATATCCAGCTGCAGTGTTATCAGGGTTATACAGTTACTATACATTATACACCACATGCTGCTATACTGTACAGTAACATATATCACATATCCAGCTGCTATATTATCAGGGTTATACAGTTACTATACATTATACACCACATACGGATTGCTACACTGTACAGTAACTTATATATCACATATCCAGCTGCTGCTGTGTTATCAGGGTTATACAGTTACTATACATTATATACCACATACTGATTGCTATACTGTACAGTAACTTATATATCACATATCCAGCTGCTGTTATCAGGGTTATACAGTTACTATACATTATACACCACATGCTGCTATACTGTACACTAACTTATATATCACATATCCAGCTGTTGTGTTATCAGGGTTATACAGTTATTATACATTATACACCACATTCTGCTATACTGTACAGTAACTTATATATCACATATCCAGCTGCTGTGTTATCAGGGTTATACAGTTACTATACATTATATACCACATGCTGATTGCTATACTGTACAGTAACTTATATATCACATATCCAGCTGCTGTGTTATCAGGGTTATACAGTTACTATACATTATACACCACATGCTGCTATACTGTACAGTAACTTATATATCACATATCCAGCTGCTGTGTTATCAGGGTTATACAGTTACTATACATTATATACCACATGCTGCTATACTGTACAGTAACTTATATATCACATATCCAGCTGCTGTGTTATCAGGGTTATACAGTTACTATACATTATGCACCACATACTGCTATACTGTACAGTAACTTATATATCACATATCCAGCTGCTGTGTTATCAGGGTTATACAGTTACTATACATTATACACCACATGCTGATTGCTATACTGTACAGTAACTTATATATCACATATCCAGCTGCAGTGTTATCAGGGTTATACAGTTACTATACATTATACACCACATGCTGCTATACTGTACAGTAACATATATCACATATCCAGCTGCTATATTATCAGGGTTATACAGTTACTATACATTATACACCACATACGGATTGCTACACTGTACAGTAACTTATATATCACATATCCAGCTGCTGCTGTGTTATCAGGGTTATACAGTTACTATACATTATATACCACATACTGATTGCTATACTGTACAGTAACTTATATATCACATATCCAGCTGCTGTTATCAGGGTTATACAGTTACTATACATTATACACCACATGCTGCTATACTGTACACTAACTTATATATCACATATCCAGCTGTTGTGTTATCAGGGTTATACAGTTATTATACATTATACACCACATTCTGCTATACTGTACAGTAACTTATATATCACATATCCAGCTGCTGTGTTATCAGGGTTATACAGTTACTATACATTATATACCACATGCTGATTGCTATACTGTACAGTAACTTATATATCACATATCCAGCTGCTGTGTTATCAGGGTTATACAGTTACTATACATTATACACCACATGCTGCTATACTGTACAGTAACTTATATATCACATATCCAGCTGCAGTGTTATCAGGGTTATACAGTTACTATACATTATACACCACATGCTGCTATACTGTACAGTAACTTATATATCACATATCCAGCTGCAGTGTTATCAGGGTTATACAGTTACTATACATTATACACCACATGCTGATTGCTATACTGTACAGTAACTTATATATCACATATCCAGCTGCTTCTCATTGTTTCATCTGTTCTACATGTTATTCAGAATAATAATCGGTCTATTTGGGGTGTGGAACCAATTGTCTGCAAATCAGTGATTTCTTATGGAAAATTTGCTTTGGTTTAAGAGTGGAACGAATTAGGCTTGTAATCCAAGTAACCACTGTATATAGTGTATATAGATAGAGAGAGAGAAGTTACCAATGAGCCTATACCAATGTTTTCCTCTACTGCCTTAGTAATACACAGACCTGTGGTTGCTATACTGTATGTTTGTAAAGCGGAGCCATTTAGCAGGGGATCTCGAAAGCCTGGACATTGCTATAAATCAGGATCTGGGTGCTCTGCATCAGGAAAAACAGGGACCCTTGGGACTAATGCTAGTGTACAGGGCCGGCCTTTGGGGTGTGCGCCCTGTGCGCTTGCACAGGGCGCCTCACTTCCGGCCAGCTAGGGGGCGCTCCGGCAGAGAGCTGCACTGCACAGCTCCCAGCCTCGGGTCTCGCAGGAGGAGGGGATCAGCGCTCCATACACACAGCCTGGGCTCCTAACAACAGACTACTGTGCCCAGCACTGCACAGCTCAGCACCAGGTACACCGCCCGCAGTGGGGGAGGAGCCTCAGGCTGGCAGGGGGCGCTCTTACAGTCATGTTCTGGAGGGAGGAGAGGGAGCTCACCCTGGTAGGGCTGCAGCATGAGGAAGCTGAGATACAGGCTGCTGCAGGCATGAGGAAGCTGAGATACAGGCTGCTGCAGGCCTGAGGAAGCTGAGATACAGGCTGCTGCAGGCCTGAGGAAGCTGAGATACAGGCTGCTGCAGGCATGAGGAGGCTGAGATACAGGCTGCTGCAGGCATGAGGAAGATGAGATACAGGCTGCTGCAGGCATGAGGAGGCTAAGATACAGGCTGCTGCAGGCCTGAGGAAGATGAGATACAGGCTGCTGCAGGCATGAGGAAGCTAAGATACAGGCTGCTGCAGGCCTGAGGAAGCTGAGATACAGGCTGCTGCAGGAATGAGGAGGCTGAGATACAGGCTGCTGCAGGAATGAGGAAGCTGAGATACAGGCTGCTGCAGGCCTGAGGAAGCTGAGATACAGGCTGCTACAGGCATGAGGAAGCTGAGATACAGGCTGCTGCAGGCATGAGGAAGATGAGATACAGGCTGCTGCAGGCATGAGGAGGCTGAGATACAGGCTGCTGCAGGCCTGAGGAAGATGAGATACAGGCTGCTGCAGGCATGAGGAGGCTGAGATACAGGCTGCTGCAGGCCTGAGGAAGATGAGATACAGGCTGCTGCAGGCATGAGGAAGCTAAGATACAGGCTGCTGCAGTCCTGAGGAAGCTGAGATACAGGCTGCTGCAGGAATGAGGAGGCTGAGATACAGGCTGCTGCAGGAATGAGGAAGCTGAGATAGAGGCTGCTGCAGGCGTGAGGAAGCTGAGATACAGGCTGCTGCAGGCATGAGGAAGCTGAGATACAGGCTGCTGCAGGCCTGAGGAAGCTGAGGTACAGGCTGCTGCAGGCCTGAGGAAGCTGAGATACAGGCTGCTGCAGGCGTGAGGAAGCTGAGATACAGGCTGCTGCAGGCCTGAGGAAGCTGAGGTACAGGCTGCTGCAGGCCTGAGGAAGCTGAGATACAGGCTGCTGCAGGCATGAGGAAGCTGAGATACAGGCTGCTGCAGGAATGAGGAAGCTGAGATACAGGCTGCTGCAGGAATGCTGAGATATGAGTAGGAAATATCCATCCATTGCTAGTAATTACTATACTGTGTTTTCTCTTGGGTCTGCTGACCACGCCTGCCGGTCACCCAGCTTTCCTAGTGTTCTGTACGGCCATTCTGTTGTTCCTTTCTTACTAAACAACCAGACAGAGTGTATATAGGAGGATATTGGCTGATCATTACCTGTCACCCAGCTTTCCCAGCCTCCTGAATGTGATGCAGCAGTGCTCCCCTTACCCCCTGAGGAGGATGTTGGGGACAGTGTTATGTATGATGTGTGTGTGGACATCACTGGGATGGAGGGCGGCCATGATGTGTGTGATGTGAGCTTCCTCTCATAGAGGAGGCAGAGCTGTGCCTGGCTGGATGGAGGGGAGAGGCCCAGCAACAGGGGGATGGGGAGGCCTGGGGCCTTATATACAAGCCTGGCCTCTACACACATCATGTATATACTGTATGTATGTGTATATACTGTGTGTATATATTTATTAGAGATGAGCGAATCGCTGGCGCAGCGCTCTGTTCTCCAAGCCAATTGCCTTTCAGCGCTGCTCCACTCCCCGTTGCTTCACGCTGGGTGCCAGAGAAAAGCTGGATCCAATCCTGAAAAACTAAGAGAATTTTCCCAGGATTGGATCCAGCTTTTCCTGGGAGGGGTGGCCGGGAGCAGAGCAGGGGTGGCCGGGAGCAGAGCAGCGCTGACAGGCAAACGGCTGGATGAGCAGAGTGCTGAGCTAGCGAAGCACTTAGCTTTGTTGAGATGAGCGTCTCTATATATATATATATATATATCTATATATATACACACACACACTGGGATAGATGAGCTGATATATTAAATGAAACCGCTGTACCAGCTGCACTGCTCTGCTCTTACAGAGGTAGTCACTCAGCTTTCCTAGTCTGCACTGCTCCTACAGAGGTAGTCACCCAGCTTTCCTAGTCTGCACTGCTCCTACAGAGGTAGTCACCCAGCTTTCCTAGTCTGCACTGCTCCTACAGAGGTAGTCACGCAGCTTTCCTAGTCTGCACTGCTCTTACAGAGGTAGTCACCCAGCTTTCCTAGTCTGCACTGCTCCTACAGAGGTAGTCACTCAGCTTTCCTAGTCTGCACTGCTCCTACAGAGGTAGTCACCCAGCTTTCCTAGTCTGCACTGCTCCTACAGAGGTAGTCACCCAGCTTTCCTAGTCTGCACTGCTCTTACAGGGGTAGTCACTCAGCTTTCCTAGTCTGTACTGCTCCTACAGAGGTAGTCACGCAGCTTTCCTAGTCTGTACTGCTCCTACAGAGGTAGTCACACAGCTTTCCTAGTCTGCACTGCTCTTACAGGGGTAGTCACTCAGCTTTCCTAGTCTGCACTGCTCCTACAGAGGTTGTCACCCAGCTTTCCTAGTCTGCACTGCTCCTACAGCTGTAGTGTGTACATGGGTGTATACATGTAAATACTCGTCTTGTAGTGTGTACAATACAGGATGTGTACATATACGTATACAGCTATGTACACACTACAGGACTTGTATGTAGAGGTATACAGCTATGTACTGCATAACTGTATCACGTCCTGTAGTGGCTGTATACCTGTATATACATGTCCTGTAGTGGATGTATACCTGTATATACACTCCTGTAGTGTGAGCTTAGCTGTATACCTGTGTATATATTCATCCAGGTTTCTGCTGAGACCCCCTAATAATAACAAATAATAATAATGGCTATAGACTAAATAGCACGGCCTTGTGTTGATGCTCAGTAAGTTCCTTTTTGGCATGGCTAAGTGGATGTGGCTTGCAAAAAAGGGTGTGGCTTGTTAAAAGGGGCGTGTCATAATTATCGTTATGTTAGTTGTTTGGGGGGGGCTGGGGGTGGTAGATGTGTAAATGGCGGGGGGGGGGGGAGGAGGCTGAAGGAGCTTTATGTTACATTATGGAGGGGGGGGGGGGGCGCCAAAAAAAGGTTTTGCACAGGGCGCCATTTACCCTAAGGCCGGCCTTGCTAGTGTATAAGCTAATTATCCCAATTGTTTTATTTTTTTTTTTAAATGACACGCTAAGCCGTTCAGCTCCTCCTGCTCTATATAACACGAAGCCTGCAGACTGGATGCATTTACAATGTGACACGTTCCTTTATCTATAGACACTCTGCACTGTCTGACACTCACCACTAGGTGTCACCCTGCTAATGCATTCTTTGTATGTACAGCTTTAGAGAGGACTGTACTTGAACTGACCACTAGAGGGAGCATTAGAGTAATATGAACAATAGAGCACTATACAGCAATGATAGTTCCAGCATTGTCCTTATTAGAAGTCAATTCACACATTCAGGTTTCTAATTGCTTATAATGAATACGAAGCATTACAGGATTGGATTTGAGAAGAGGAAAAATCTCAGTCCTTTATATTTTAGTTTACATCTCTCTCTCTGTATATATATATATATATAGGCAAATGTTAATCTATTAGTTATATTTAAGACTAGAAAAGTACAGCAAGATAGCACCACTCCCGTCCACAGGTTGTGTGTGGTATTACATCTCGGTTTAATTCACTTCAATAAACTCAAAACAAACTGCAAGAAAACAACCATATTTTCTAATCTTGGTCAATCCCTTTATGATGTGGCCCTTGCGATTCCCAGATGGCATGTTTATCTGAAATATAAAAAGTGTCCATTTACACAAAGATTATCTGACCGATTATCTACCAAAGATTTGAAGCCAAAGCCAGGAAGATTAGGTCATAAAGGAAAGCCTGAGATTTCTCCTCTTATAAAATCCATTCCTGGCTTTGCTAATCTGTCAGATAATCTTTTTGTGTAAATGGACCCTAACTGTGTACAATATATACTGAGACCCCAATGTCCACCACATAAAGCACCATTACCATCATATGCTCCCTCTAGTGGTCACTTATAGGACATATATAAACAATGCAGAAGTAGAGTGACACCTAGTGGTTAAAAGGGGTAGTGCGGCGCTAAACATTTATTCACAAAATAACACACATTACAAAGTTATCCACTTTTGTAATGTATGTTATGTAAGTGAATGGCCCCGGAAGTGTCGTGCATTATACTCACTGCATTGCTGTCGACCCCCGGCCGCCATCTTGGGACAATGACGACATCTTAGGGAGGTCGCACGAACTGCGTCAGCCTTCCCCCCTCTACCGCGTCATCAGCTGCTCAGCCGCGATTGGCTGAGCACAGTTATGACGCGACAGAGGGGGTCGGCGTGACTTCACTGTCCCAAGATGGTGGCCGGGGGTCGACAGTAATGCGGAGAGTATAATGCACCACGCTTCCGGGTCTAGCGTGGGTGGGAGGGAACATGTATAACTTTGTAACATGTATAACTTTGCAATGTGTGTTATTTTGTGAATAAATGTTTAGCGCCGCACTACCCCTTTAATCCAGGATAACGCCTTTAAGTAGCAAGGAGTTAGAATAACACTGGAGGTGCTGGACGTAGTTGTGAAGGATCTAATAAAGGGGGGGGGGGTCCTCTGTTCTGAGGAAGAATAAGCTACTTCACCCCCCTAGTGGCTGAGCATAGAAATGGAATGGAGGTGGGTCCTTTTTCCCCCTCTATTAGCCATTGGGGAAGGGTTTCTTGCTGTGGAGGACCCAGCTCTCCAGTGCATTACACAGACTGTGGATTTCAATAGGAACAGTGTAATGCTTCATTTAGCCTGTGGTGGCGCTGCAGGAATACGGACCAGTTACCACCAATCTCATACAACAGCTGATCGATTGGGGGGGGGGGGGGAGGGGCTGATCGATTGGGGGGGGTCCAGCTGCAGGAAACCCAGTCAAGAAGAGGAGTAGAGACAAATGACCCAGCAGGGGGCAGTGACTATGAGCTGATAATAGCAATGGGGGACGGGATGGGACCCATTGTCATTGCTCACTTCTTCTTTATGGCCGCCTGTGGTTCTGTTCTGGTTCATAGAGGATAGACCCTCTTCTATGATGGCATACATATAACGGGATACACACGGGGCCGGCTGTCTCCCTACAATCCCTATTATTAATGCTTATAACTCCCCCCCATTGACCAGTGCCCTGAACTCTCTGTGTTTTTCTCTGGATACAGATTACTTCTACCTTAGCGCCATTAGGATAATGCTGTCGCTCGCTAATCGGTGACCACTGGGACCGATGCAGATTGCTGGAATGGGGTTGTGGGCCCAGTGTCAGGTGCTGCACAGGTATCAATAAGGCCCAGGACAGGTGTAATGCAGTGCAGACATTTTCTAAAGTCTTGCCCACTAGGTGTCTACTTCACAATCTGCTGATCACTTCTTGTTATTAAGGAATATCTGTCTCTAGTAACAGCTGCACCAGGACAGAACGCAGGAGGTGTAGGCCTATACTGTGTGCAGGAGAGTGAGTTTGGGCTGTGTACCTGCAAGCTGAGCCAGTGTATGATCCACACTGTGCCTGAAAGGTAAATCAAGGCTTTCCTCTTATCAGTCACCACCCACATAGTTCTAGGCAGCTGTCCCTTGTGCTCCCACTGTGTCCATGGTGCTGCAGTGTTATCTCCTCCTGCCTTAAGATTCTCGGATCAGTGCTTAGTGTAACCCTTTCCTTAATGTGATACTTCTGTTTCTTTCATTTCTGCTCACATAGCACATTGCAAACCCAGTGCATCATTAATCCCTTCACGTGCCATCTATAGTAGTTGAGTCAGTAAGTAACGCCTTCTCCCTCCAGGTGCCGTCTATAGTAGTAGAGCCAGTAAGTAACCCCTTCTCCCTCCAGGTGCCGTCTATAGTAATAGAGTCAGTGCATCAGTAACCCCATATCCCACCACGTGCCATCTATAGTGGTAGAGCCAGTGCATCAGTAACCCCTTCTCCCTCCATATGCCCTCTATAGTAGTAGAGTCAGTAAGTAACCCCTATAGTAGTAGAGCCAGTGCATCAGTAACCCCTTCTCTCTCTATATGCCCTCTATAGTAGTAGAGTCAGTAAGTAACCCCTATAGTAGTAGTAGAGCCAGTGCATCAGTAACCCCTTCTCTCTCTATATGCACTCTATAGTAGTGTACTGCGTAGATCCCCCAGAAAAGTGCAGCCTGTTCATAGCATAGCAGAGAGGAGTATGTGCTTTGCCAGAGAAGTAAGAGAAGGAACGACCATGTATGTGTACTACTGGCAGAGAGTCCCGCTCTGGTCCTTGTTGTCCATCATCCAATAAATCAGACAGACAGTACATTAAAAAAATAATCGTTTTATCATAAGAAATGAGAGGCACCAATGAAAAGTGTGCAAAAGAGAAAGCAGAGAAAAAAAAGCACAAACTAAAACTCCTGCAGTAGTGTCGGTCACAGGGAGGCACGAGGGGGCGCACAGGGGGCACCGGGCAAGGGTTCAGGGTCACTTCGCCAATAGCTGTTTGCGTTGCTGTTCCAGGAGAGATTCAAGGTGATCGGCTCTTTTCACTGCCGCCTGGAAGACCGAATAAGAGTCAGGTGATCAGGACCCCGGTCACAAACAGGTCTCCATCTCATAGCTTGAAGGGCTCTTCCAGGCTTACAAAAACATGGCCGCTTTCTTCCACAAAGAGCGCCTCTCCTGTCCTCAGGTTGAGTGTAGTATTGCAGCTTAGTTCCATTGAAGTAAATGGAGCTGAATTGTAATACCGCACACAGACATGGGCCACTGGTGGCGCTATTTTTGCAAGAAAGTAGCTGTGCTTTTTCTACTACTGGATAACTCCTTTAAAAAGAAGATGGTAGAAAAAACAAAGCTCAAAGACGGGGGTCCTGCTATACAGCCCACGCTAGATATCCCCCAGCACTACTTTCTTCTCCCTCAACAACACCGGGCACTGACTTCAGTCAGTTACAGCCAGCTGCATTCACAATCTCCAGGCTTCAGAGCTGAAATCTCAGAGGCTGCTTTGCTAATCTGCATTCGGTGTCATGTAGGTTTTCTGTAGATTATACATAAACTATACAATGGCGGTCTTCTATCAGTGGCTTTACAGAGGGTGTTAGGGGGTCTTTACTGACCTCACACTGTTTCCGCAGACTGTTAACAGTCTCTTCTTTCTTCACTATGGCAGATTTCACTCTGTGAAAAGAAAAGTCGCGATATAGTTATCCATTCCTGCATGGTGGTGTCTGCTCTCCTCTGTCTGCCACCTCTGTCCATGTCAGGAACTGTCCAGAGCAGCGGCAAATCCCCATAGAAAACCTCTTCTGCTCTGGACAGTTCCTGACATGGACAGAGGTGGCAGCAGGAAGCACTGTGTCAGACTGAAGAGAATACACCACTTCCTGCAGGACATACAGCAGCTGATAAGTACTGGAAGACTGGATGTCTTAAATAAAAGTAAATTACAAGTCTATATAACTTTGTGACACCAGTTGATTGAAAATAAAAACATTTTTGCCGGAGTACCCCTTTAAGTTGGATGCTATGAAGATTATGGCCGGGGGACAGGAGAAGAGTGAATAGCGGCTCTACCATGGCGTCTCACCTCTTGTGCACCTCCTCCAGCTCCTCCTCCTTCTCTCGCGTCACCCTCTCCAGCTCCAGGCGATGGCGGGCCTGACTCTCCGAAGCCTCAATCTTCAATCGCTTGTTTTCTTCCTCGGTCGTTACCAAGCGATCGGCAAACTCCTGGCGGATGACGTCTGACAGGCTCCTCCGCTCCTCGTTCAGCCGGTCGGTGATCTGCAGCCGGGACATCAGTAAGTATTATACAGATGGAGGACACTTCTGCGGGATCTGCAGATCATTACTCACCTTCCTGAGGTCCTCCACCTCCTGCTCCCGCTGTCTCAGGAGCCCCTGCAGCCTGATCTGCTCCCCCTCCAGCTCAGTCACCCTCTCCTTTAATTCCTTGCAGCGATCATGTGACTTCCTCTCCGACCGCTCCAGCTCCTGCAGCTCCGATTCGTACTTTTCACGCACCCTCTTAATCCTGCCAGGATACAAACAGTTTTGTTTGTCAAGTAAAGCCTTCCTAGAATGGAAAATCGATCTATATCTACAAAGAGAGCTACTTTCTTGCAAAAACAGCGCCGCCCCAGTCCCCAGGCTGTGTGTGGTATTACAATTCAGCTCCATTCACTTCAATAGAACAGAGCTGCAATACCAAACCCAACCTGAGGACAGGAGAGGCGCTGTTTCTGGAAGAAAGCGGCCATGTTTTTCCAAGCATGGAGAACCCCATTAAAGGGGTATTCCACTCAGACATAACTTTTAATATGTTGCTGCCCATGGTGAGACTAACAATTCCTTCCATACTTGTTATTATCTATTCTGTCTCCTTTCCCCAGTTTTGAGCTGCTGCTTTCTGCTGAAGACACAGAAATCTGTGTGTAAGCCTTTCTTTCTGTCTCCCCCTCCTTCCCCCTCCTTCCCCCTCCTCCCCCCTCCCTTCTGAGACGACTGATGTAAACAAGTCCCTGGCAGACTGTATCTGTACTCTGTTATGCCAGAGACAGAAAAGCTCACACACAGATTTTTGTGTCTTCAGCAGAAAGCAGCAGATGAGAACTGGGGGAAGGAGACTGAATAGATAATAACAAGTATGGAAGAAATTGTTAGCCTCACCATGGGCAGCAACACATCAAATAAAGTATGAGTGGAATACCTCTTTAATGTATTCTTATTTCTTCTGTGCCGGTTGCCATGTGAAGCAGGGACTGGTTGGTGTCATTAGTTTTGCCCGGTACCTGTTTTCGGCGGCCCGTTCACATTCTTCCCTCGCTGTGGACATTTCGGCTTCCAGCCGCTGGATCACCAGTTCTATCTCCTTGTCTCTCCCCTTCCGCACTTCATCTTTCAGCTCTCGTTCCCTGGTAAGGAGCCAGGATTCCTATAAGGGGAAACAACTTACTGTATATCCTTCTCCAGCATCAAAGAGCGATGAAGGAGGCGACATATACTGACTATACTATATATACTGACTACACTATACATATACTGACTATACTATACATATACTGACTATACTATATATACTGACTACACTATACATATACTGACTATACTATACATATACTGACTATACATATACTGACTACACTATACTATACATATACTGACTACACTATACATATACTGACTATACTATACATATACTGACTATACATATACTGACTATACTATACTATACATATACTGACTATACTATATATACTGACTACACTATACATATACTGACTATACTATACTATACATATACTGACTACACTATACATATACTGACTACACTATACTATACATATACTGACTACACTATACATATACTGACTATACTATACATATACTGACTATACATATACTGACTATACTATACTATACATATACTGACTATACTATATATACTGACTACACTATACATATACTGACTATACTATACTATACATATACTGACTATACTATATATACTGACTACACTATACATATACTGACTATACTATACATATACTGACTATACTATACATATACTGACTATACATATACTGACTACACTATATATACTGACTACACTATACATATACTATACTATACATATACTATACTATACATATACTGACTATACTATATATACTGACTATACTATACTATACATATACTGACTATACTATACTATATATACTGACTATACTATACTATACATATACTGACTATACTATATATACTGACTATACTATATAAACTGACTATACTATACTATACATATACTGACTATACTATATATACTGACTATACTATACATATACTGACTATACTATATACTGACTATACTATACATATACTGACTACACTATATATACTGACTATACTATACTATATATACTGACTATACTATACATATACTGACTACACTATACTATATATACTGACTACACTATACATATACTGACTATACTATACATATACTGACTACACTATACTATATATACTGACTACACTATACATATACTGACTACACTATACATATACTGACTATACTATACTATATACTGACTATACTATACTATACATATACTGACTATACATATACTGACTATACTATACTATACATATACTGACTATACTATACTGACTATACTATACTATACATATACTGACTATACTATACTATACATATACTGACTATACTATACTGACTATACTATACTATACATATACTGACTATACTATACTATACATATACTGACTATACTATACTATACATATACTGACTATACTATACATATACTGACTATACTATACTATACATATACTGACTATACTATACTATACATATACTGACTATACTATACATATACTGACTACACTATATATACTGACTATACTATACATATACTGACTACACTATATATACTGACTATACTATACATATACTGACTATACTATACTATATACATATACTGACTATACTATACATATATTGACTATACTATACATATACTGACTATACTATACATATACTGACTATACTATACTATACATATACTGACTATACTATACTATACATATACTGACTATACTATACTATATATACTGACTATACTATACTATATATACTGACTATACTATATACATATACTGACTATACTATATACATATACTGACTATACTATACATATATTGACTATACTATACTATACATATACTGACTAAACTATACTATACATATACTGACTAAACTATACTATACATATACTGACTATATTATACATATACTGACTATACTATACTATACATATACTGACTATACTATATTATACATATACTGACTACACTATACATATACTGACTATACTATACATATACTGACTATACTATACATATACTGACTACACTATACATATACTGACTATACTATACATATACTGACTATACTATACTATACATATACTGACTATACTATATTATACATATACTGACTACACTATACATATACTGACTATACTATACATATACTGACTATACTATACATATACTGACTACACTATACATATACTGACTATACTATACATATACTGACTATACTATACTATACATATACTGACTATACTATACATATACTGACTATACTATACATATACTGACTAAACTATACATATACTGACTAAACTATACATATACTGACTAAACTATACATATACTGACTATATTATACATATACTGACTATACTATACATATACTGACTACACTATACATATACTGACTACACTATACATATACTGACTATACTATACATATACTGACTAAACTATACTATACATATACTGACTATACTATACATATACTGATTACACTATACATATACTGACTATACTATACTATACATATACTGACTATACTATACATATACTGACTACACTATACATATACTGACTATACTATACATATACTGACTAGACTATACTATACATATACTGACTATACTATACTATACATATACTGACTATACTATACTATACATATACTGACTACACTATATATACTGACTATACTATACATATACTGACTACACTATATATACTGACTATACTATACATATACTGACTATACTATACTATACATATACTGACTACACTATATATACTGACTATACTATACATATACTGACGGGAGGAGAGTGCAAGATGTCAGTATAGAGTAGAAGAGAGTGGAGTTCTGCTGTGACAACTGGGAGAACACAATGTTATCAATGCTGGGACTGCCGGGAACCATGCCAGGAACTGTCCAGAGCAGGAGAGGTTTTCTATGGGGATTTGCTGCTGCTGCTCTGGACAGTTCCTGACATGGACAGAGGTGGCAGCAGAGAGCACTGTGTCAGACTGGAGAGAATACACCACTCCCTGCAGGACATACAGCAGCTGATAAGTACTGGAAGATTAAAGATTTTTTTTTTTATAGAAGTAAATTACAAATCTATATAATTTTCGGACACCAGTTGGTCTGAAAGAAAAAAATTTTTGTGAACTACCTCTTTAAACTTGTGGCCCTCCAGCTTTTCCAGAACTACAATTCCCATCATGCCCGGACGTATAAAGCTTTATGGTGCGTTTACACAGGAAGATTTATCTGACCAATTTTGGAAGCCAAAGTCAGGAATGGACTTGAAAAGACGGGGAATCTCAGTCTTTCCTTTATGACCTGAACCCTGTTTATAGTCTGTTCCTGGCTTTGGCTTCAAAAAACAGATAAATCTCTCTGTGTAAACGCACCATTAGCCATGATGGGGATTGTAGTTCAGCTGGAGGGCTGGGAGTCTCAGGACACTTCTCTCTGGTGATGAATCCACAGTACTCGGCCCCGGATTCCCCTGCAGATATGTATGATGATATTTCTTTGGTGCGTCCGGCTTCCCCTACCTCCTTCTTCCTGTAGTTCTGCTCCCACGCCTGCTTCTCGATTTCCAGACGTTCTTTTATCGCCTTCAGCTCAATCTGCATCGGACAGAGAGAACAATGTAACATGTGTATGATCCGTGTGTGACAGCGGAGACGCCACATCAATGTGTGTATACACATCACATCATAAGCCCGGACACCCTGACGGAGGCCGCGGAGCCCCCACTATAGGTCTGTGTCCATCATGTGACAGATCTGACCGTATGTCTTTGTCCCACCTATCACCCACCACCCCGCTATGTCCACATCCCGTCTTTCGGACCTGGTGGCGGCGCTCCTGCTCCTCCTTACTCTTCTCGTATTCTTCTTTCAGGACTCGGGTGGCCAGCGCACAGTTATCTTCCAGCTGCTTCCGGAGTTCGTCCAGTTCTGCTCTTTGTCTGGGAGACAAAACACTGTAGTGAATACGAGACAACACAATGGGGGGGGGGGGGGGCAACTATAACAGCAAAAACCTGGCGATGTATAACAACATGAGCAGAGAGAGAAGGAGGTGCATCCCCCCAGCACCCAGTCAGGTCACGGCCTTGTGTAATGTACTAGATGCCAGACGCCTCGGTTATATCCACAGCGTCACACCTCGTCCATCAATTCAGTATCGCTTACATGGCAGCTTTTAAAGTGATGTTGTCACCCCCCCCCCCCCCTTCCATATAAGGAGTTCTCAGCAGCTTTCTTAAAGGGGCAGTTCACAAAAAAAAATTCCTTCAAATCAACTGGTACCAGAAAGTGCAAGAGATTTGTAAATTACTTCTATTTAAAAATCTCCAGTCTTCCAGTACTTATCAGCTGCTGTATGTCCTGCAGGAAGTGGTGTATTCTCTCCAGTGTGACACAGTGCTCTCTTCTGCCACCTCTGTCCATGTCAGGAACTGTCCAGAGCAGCAGCAAATACCCATAGAAAACCTCTCCTGCTCTGGACAGTTCCTGACATGGACAGAGGTGGCAGCAGAGAGCACTGTGTCAGACTGGAGAGGATACAGCACTTCCTGCAGGACATATAGCAGCTGATAAGTACTGGAACACTGGAGATATTTAAAGAGAAGTAATCTATACGACTTTATGAAACCAGTTGATCTGAAAGAAAAAGATTTTCGCCGGAGTTCCCCTTTAAGAACGGTGCTGTGAACTCCTTTTAAGGAGAGGGGGGACAGTATCACTTTAAGCACTATGTGTCTGTACAGCCTCTCATTTCAGGACTCTGCATTGTGCTGTTCTTCTGCCTGAAAAACTGCCCCCCCCCATGGCAGATTCCGTCTGTAATGTGATTGGTGGCTGGGGGTCATCTCACCTGGCCGCCTGCTGTTTGAGCCGCTCCTTCTCCTCAGACACCTCGCTGTATAGTCGCCGGCGCTGCTCCTGCAGGGACTGCTCTTCGTGGACCAGCTGCTTCTCGTATCTGAACATATAAAATCCTACAAGTTATATCATCGGTGTCTGAACGGGAGATGCGTCCTCCTCTATGCTGCTAGTGATCTCCCATAGAGCGGCCATTATAGTTCCCATACATATACTGAATGATCATTCATATGCAGTTACCAATCCTTCCATCAGGGGGCAGTCACATTCTGTTATTACAGATGACGTGCAACAGAACAGACAATGGAGTTCCTGGCTGCATCATCATCATTGCGTCGTGGTATAATGCCCCCTTACTCCAGCAGAACATGGTCTTCCTCATATTTCCTAATGCTTCTAACAGCTGAGAGTCTGCTACAATTGTGTCCCAGTCTAGACAATCTCATTTAAAGGGGTATTCCGCTAAGGTAAAACATATGTTGAATCATCCCACCTCCCTGAGACAATTCAGTTTATTATCCATTATTATCTACTCAGTCTCCTTCCCCCAGTTCTCAGCTGCTGCTTTCTACTGAAGACACAAAAATCTGTGTGAGCTTCTCTGTCTCCAGCATAACAGAGTACAGATACAGCCTGCCAGGGACTTTTTTTTACATCAGCTGTCTCAGAAGGGAGGGGGGAGGAGGGGGAGACAGAGAGAGGATCACACACAGATTTCTGTGTCTTTAGCACAAAGCAGCAGCTGAGAACTGAGGGAAGGAGACTGAATAGATAATAACAAGTATGGAAGGAATTGTTAGTCTCACCATGGGCAGTGACAAAAGTTATGGGTGAGTGGAGTACCCCTTTAAGTTTGGGTGCAAGTTTTGCAGCTCACTGAAGTGAATGGAGCTAACCACACCTGTCCTGGAGACAAGAGCGCTGCTGTGTCTGGAAGAAAGTGCCCATGTTTTTCTAATGCTGGAGAAGGTTTAAGGTAAAGCCATCACTGGTGTGAAGTTGTTTATGTATAGCTATGGAGGATCCTGACCTTTGCTTTGCCAGCTCTCGCTCCCTCTGGCTCACTTCCTCCTTCTCTCGCTCCAGGTTCTGCCTCAGCTCCTCCGCCTGGCGCACATATCGCTGGGCGGCGCGCTCGTCAGATTGCAGGAGCTCGGCCTCGTGAAGAGCCTTTAACTTGCGGATCTCCTGCTTGTGTTTGGATATCAGTCTCTGGATCTCGGGCTCCAGGCCTGTAGGGGGCAGACGTCACATATATGGAGGAACAGAACAGATTTTATATTAGGCCCCACCCCTATTCATCTGGCCACACCCACAAAACCACTCCTGGTTGTAATCTCAAAGACCAGTGCCCAGACTCAATGCCCTCCAGACCGACCCTGCTAGTGCCCCATAGTGCATACTGCTAAAATAAGAGTCATGGGGGTGCAGTGCCCCTTATAATACCCCATGGAGACCACTAGGATTGTTCTCTTCTATAAGAACATTGTGAACAGTACCAGGAATCCAGGAACCTTGTTAGTTACAGATGGGAGGGACTGGCTGAGAATACGACCCCTGGTGGTGGAGACCAATGGTGGCCATGCCCTGACCTCGAGTACGGTGCTCAGCGAGGACCAGTGCTCTGTAATCATCTTATTATTTACACTGCCCCATGACAATCAGATATGACTCTGTATTACAGGGACACCTAGTGGCCACAATGGGGAATGACGCCTTCTCAATGGTTTCTGGAAAAGCTGAATGGCGACAAGTGCAGAGTCTGGGAAAGCTGGGCTGAACGCATTGGACTAGACAAGTCCGACCTATGAGGAGGAGCCGGCTGCCTCACAAAGGTTTAAAGAGTGTTCCCATCTGGACATATCCACAGGGTGTGCTATGAATGTCCTATAGGTCCCACCGCTACCCTGACATCTGGGGCCCACCGCTACCCTGACATCTGGGGCCCACCGCTACCCTGACATCTGGGGCCCACCGCTACCCTGACATCTGGGGCCCACCGCTACCCTGACATCTGGGGCCCACCGCTACCCTGACATCTGGGGCCCACCGCTACCCTGACATCTGGGGCCCACCGCTACCCTGACATCTGGGGCCCACCGCTACCCTGACATCCGGGGCCCACTATTACCCTGACATCCGGGGCCCACTATTACCCTGACATCTGGCGCCCACCGCTACCCTGACATCTGGGGACCACCGCTACCCTGACATCTGGGGCCCACCGCTACCCTGACATCTGGGGCCCACCGCTACCCTGACATCTGGGGCCCACCGCTACCCTGACATCTGGGGCCCACCGCTACCCTGACATCTGGGGCCCACCGCTACCCTGACATCTGGGGCCCACCGCTACCCTGACATCTGGGGCCCACCACTACCCTGACATCTGGGGCCCACCACTACCCTGACATCTGGGGCCCACCACTACCCTGACATCTGGGGCCCACCACTACCCTGACATCTGGGGTTCACCACTACCCTGACATCTGGGGTTCACCGCTACCCTGACATCTGGGGTTCACCGCTACCCTGACATCTGGGGCCCACCGCTACCCTGACATCTGGGGCCCACCGCTACCCTGACATCTGGGGTTCACCGCTACCCTGACATCTGGGGTTCACCGCTACCCTGACATCTGGGGTTCACCAGCCCCCTCCAGCCTGTTTCATGCCGTTTCCCATTAACATTAGAAGCCGCTGATCTCTCCCAGAGGTGGTAAATCTATAGGATATATAGGGGTACCCTGCTGACAGGTGAGAAGACCCCGTGTTATATGTACAAGCAGCTCCGCTCTCTAGTTACCCTTCACTGTGATCTCTTTTATCTTCTTAGTCTTCTCATCGATCCACTTCTCTCTCCTCACTTTTTCTGTAGCCGCCATCAGTTCTTGCAGCTTCTTCATCTCCTGGAAGACACAATGTGAAGACAATGGATATATTGTACATTATAAACAGAGAACTGCCTGGCTGCACAGTCCTCTCTATCCCCTCCCTGCACTCATCTCTATGATAATAGTTACAGCTGTACAGTCCTCTCTATCCCCTCCCTGCACTCACCTCTATGATTATACAGTTACAGCTGTACAGTCCTCTCTGTCCCCTCCATGCAGCCATCTCTATGATTATACAGTTACAGCTGTACAGTCCTCTCTATCCCCTCCCTGCACTCACCTCTATGATAATAGTTACAGCTGTACAGTCCTCTCTGTCCCCTCCCTGCACTCATCTCTATGATAATACAGTTACAGCTGTACAGTCCTCTCTGTCCCCTCCCTGCACTCACCTCTATGATTATACAGTTACAGCTGCACAGTCCTCTCTGTCCCCTCCATGCAGCCATCTCTATGATTATACAGTTACAGCTGCACAGTCCTCTCTGTCCCCTCCATGCAGCCATCTCTATGATTATACAGTTACAGCTGCACAGTCCTTTCTGTCCCCTCCATGCAGCCATCTCTATGATTATACAGCTACAGCTGCACAGTCCTTTCTGTCCCCTCCATGCAGCCATCTCTATGATTATACAGTTACAGCTGCACAGTCCTCTCTGTCCCCTCCATGCAGCCATCTCTATGATTATACAGTTACAGCTGCACAGTCCTCTGTCCCCTCCCTGCACTCATCTCTATGATAATAGTTACAGCTGTACAGTCCTCTCTATCCCCTCCATGCAGCCATCTCTATGATTATACAGTTACAGCTGCACAGTCCTCTCTGTCCCCTCCATGCAGCCATCTCTATGATTATACAGTTACAGCTGCACAGTCCTCTCTGTCCCCTCCATGCAGCCATCTCTATGATTATACAGTTACAGCTGCACAGTCCTCTCTGTCCCCTCCATGCAGCCATCTCTATGATTATACAGTTACAGCTGCACAGTCCTCTCTGTCCCCTCCCTGCACTCATCTCTATGATAATAGTTACAGCTGTACAGTCCTCTCTGTCCCTTCCATGCAGCCATCTCTATGATTATACAGTTACAGCTACACAGTCCTCTCTGTCCCCTCCATGCAGCCATCTCTATGATTATACAGGACGTCCAGGTAATGGCCCCCAAAGGGGATCTTTAAACCATTTCCTTGCCATCAGTGATTCTGACATTAACCCCTTCACTACCCTACATCACAGGGGACACTGACATCCCTCCTGTCACTGGACCAATGACTTCTCTTTGCTGAACATTGAATAATTGTAAAGTGAATGAACCAACAATGCTCCAGTAACGGACATGAACGTCCTTCATGCATAACCGTGCCGCCGTGCAGTATTAATGGTGTTATGTCTCCTGTCTGTATCATGCAAAGCGAAGCAGCGAGAGAGAAGAAAGTCAGAGAGTAAAGAGGGATGTGGGCAAAAAAATAAAATAATTCTATAAAGAATCAGCACCCCCCCTTGTGCACAGGCAGAGTCTGGTACTGCAACTCAGCCCATTTATGTCTTTGTGATATCCTTTTCATACTCTGCTATAGTTTCCGCCATTGATCTAATTCTATAGGTTATGATATCACATGATCTATCATATGGAGACATTGAGGGGTCATACACTGTATTAGCATGGGGGAGGGGGGTCATACACTGTATTAGCATAGGGGGAGGGGGGTCATACACTATTAGCATAGGTGGAGGGGTCATACACTGTATTAGCATGGGGGAGGGGGGTCATACACTGTATTAGCATGGGGGAGGGGGGGTCATACACTGTATTAGCATGGGGGAGGGGGGTCATACACTGTATTAGCATAGGCGGAGGGGGGTCATACACTGTATTAGCATAGATGAAGGGGGGTCATACACTGTATTAGCATAGGCGGAGGGGGGTCATACACTATTAGCATAGATGAAGGGGGGTCATACACTGTATTAGCATAGGCGGAGGGGTCATACACTGTATTAGCATAGGCGGAGGGGGGTCATACACAGTATTAGCATAGGCGGAGGGGGGGTCATACACTGTATTAGCATAGGCGGGGGGGGGGGTCATACACTGTATTAGCATAGGCGGGGGGGGTCATACACTGTATTAGCATAGGCGGAGGGGGGTCATACACTGTATTAGCACAGGTGGAGGGGGGTCATACACTGTATTAGCACAGTTGGAGGGGGGATCATACACTGTATTAGCACAGTTGGAGGGGGGTCATACACAGTATTAGCATAGGCGGAGGGGGGGTCATACACTGTATTAGCATAGGCGGGGGGGGTCATACACTGTATTAGCATAGGCGGGGGGGGTCATACACTGTATTAGCATAGGCGGAGGGGGGTCATACACTGTATTAGCACAGGTGGAGGGGGGTCATACACTGTATTAGCACAGGTGGAGGGGGGGTCATACACTGTATTAGCACAGGTGGAGGGGGGTCATACACTGTATTAGCACAGGTGGAGGGGGGGTCATACACTGTATTAGCATAGACGGAGGGGGTCATACACTGTATTAGCACAGGTGGAGGGGGGGTCATACACTGTATTAGCACAGGTGCAGGGGGGTCATACACTGTATTAGCACAGGTGGAGGGGGGTCATACACTGCATTAGCATAGGCGGAGGGGTCATACACTGCATTAGCACAGGTGGAGGGGGGTCATACACTGTATTAGCATAGGCGGAGGGGGGATCATACACTGTATTAGCACAGGTGGAGGGGGGTCATACACTGTATTAGCACAGGTGGAGGGGGGGTCATACACTGTATTAGCAAAGGTGGAGGGGGGTCATACACTGTATTAGCAAAGGTGGAGGGGGGTCATACACTGTATTAGCACAGGTGGAGGGGGGTCATACACTGTATTAGCATAGGCGGAGGGGGGATCATACACTGTATTAGCACAGGTGGAGGGGGGTCATACACTGTATTAGCACAGGTGGAGGGGGGGTCATACACTGTATTAGCAAAGGTGGAGGGGGGTCATACACTGTATTAGCAAAGGTGGAGGGGGGTCATACACTGTATTAGCACAGGCATAGGGGGCGTCACAGACAAGGATTCCTGTACACAGTGTAACACAGAGCGTTTAGCGGGTACGGGGCTATTACCTCACACAGGGGGCCCAGAGTTTGCCAAACCTGGGGGAGAGCAAAGAGAAGAAGAAGAAAAAAGGAGGAAGGGAACAAATCAACCAGAGAATAATAAGCAGCAATATATACTACAAGGTTGTATGAAGAGGCGTCTGTAAGGATAATGGCTTCTCCTGGGTACGGCCCGCAGACCCCGCGATCACTGCAGAACCTCTGCGAGGGGTTTATTACAGACTGTCCTATACAGGGGGCATAACGTGTCCGGCGTGGTATACATATCCCCGTGTTCTACAGCCCACGTTATCACCAGGAAATAATCCCAATGTTCACCAGACGTGGCCGAAGGCTTTAAGACACCGTACATATACAATACATATACAATGGCCTGTTCAGCAAATCGTTTTTTCTCTGTATGCCCTTTGTTCTAAATAGGGTAAGCCGCTGACAGGCTCCTCTGGTGGCGGCTTATCTTCCTAAAAACAAAAAAGCTTGGGCAGCTGAGATTCAATAAATCAGAGTTTGATCTGTTGTCCGGAAGTCAGGGGGTCCCCACATACATTAACGTCATGACTGCCCGCTGCCGGATCAGCTGAGATTTCCTCTGTTGATCCAGAAGTTCAGATCTCCATAGCAAAGAATATGCCATAAGACCGTCATGCGCTTTAACCACATAGGATCCAAGGGGCACACATTACGGTCTCATGACGTGTTCGTACCAACGGAGACCCGAACTTCTGTATTAACATCTCCACTGATCCGGATGTGGGCCGTATACATAAGTGCACCCGTCATGGCGGTCCGCTGCCGGACCAGCGGAGATTTCCTCTGCTAATCCAGAAGTTTGTGTCTCTTTGGTTAGGCACACAACATAACATGGTGATCTGTTTGACCCTCCCCCCTATTGGATCAGACAGCAGGCCGCCGGGACAAGTACACCAGCTGATCCCAACAAAATTATTCTGGCCAAGTGTTTTTTCTAATGGCAACTGTACAAGCGGAGTTCACACTATGTTTTTTCATCCGTTTTTCCATTGACTTCCATGGTAAAAAAAAGAGAAAAAAAAAAAAAATCACAATGCATCCAACATAAACAAAAGTGAGGTCGGCCCTGTTTTTTATGTACATTAAAAAAAAGAAAAAAAAAGGATCCTTTTTTTTTTTTTTTTATAATGGAAATGATGGAAAAACGGATGTACACAAATATATCCGCTTTTCTATCCTTTTTGTAGCAAAAACAGATGAAAAAAAAAAGTAGGGGGGAACCCAGCCTAAACCAGGGGTATTAAAGGGGTATTTTACTCAAACATAACTTTTGATATCTGTGTGTGAGCTTTTCTCTCCGCCCCCCCCCCCCTCCTTCTGAGACAGCTGTAAAGTCCCTGGCAGGCTGTATCTGCAACATTGTAGCTTCTTTGTAATACTGGGACGATTAATCACAGTGAGTTCATTAGCAACTTGACCTCGAAATAACCCTCCCAGCATTACAAAGAAGCTACAATGTTGCAGATACAGCCTGCCAGGGACTTGTTTACATCAGCTGTCTCAGAAGAGAGGGGAGAGGAAGGGGAGACAGAGAGAAAAGCTCACACACAGATTTCTGTTTTTTTCAGCAGAAAGCAGCAGAGAACTGGGGGAAGGAGACAGAATAGATAATAACAAGTATGGAAGGAATTGTTAGTCTCACCATGGGCAGCAACATATCAGAAGTTATGATTGAGTGAAGTACCCCTTCAAACTCATAGCCCTCCACTAGATTCCCATCATGCTTTGGCTGTCCAGGCATGATGTAGTTTTGCAACAGCTGGAGGGATGCGAGTATGACACCCCTGTAACCAGTACAGATCTCCCACAATGCACCTTGCTGTATAAGCCCTGCACCAGGAGGAGGCGGCGGCCGTATAATGTGATGGGACGCAGCCGAAGCAGAATCCTGCAGCAGCTTCGGAGGGGAATGGAGTATAAGCCGATCTTCTCACCATGTCATGCTGCTCTTGCATCTGGGAGATCTTGCTGGAGTACTTGTGATCCACCTGCTTCAGCTCACTTACCAGCGACTCGCATCGCTCACTCAGGGCCTTCTTGTCATCGATGAGCTGGGAGAGGGCAGAGGTCAAGGAATACATAGATGGCATCAGCAACACTATATATATATCTTGTCTAGTCTATATCCATTGTTCCTTCTATAGGTGGAGGTCCCCTGGGGGGTTTACCACTGATTATAGTCAAATATGCTTTGTATTTCAATTCCTTCCCATTCAAGATCTCTGCTTGCAGTTAGTAAACAGAAGCATTACTTATACCAGGGGTGGCAAACTCACCGCCCTCCAGCTGCAGCACAACTACAAATCCCATCATGCCTGGATAGACAAAGCTGAAGGTTCAGCAATCTGGGCATGATGGGATTTGTAGTTCTGCAACAGCTGGAGGAGAGTGAGTCTTCTTCCTCTGTTCCCAGTTGCAGACTGTAAGCAAAGAACAGAGAATGTATTTAAAGACATCACACTGTCACTCCACCTGTCCCATCTAACACCAGAATCCCATCTAAACTTTATTTAAAAGCTTCTGAAATGTTATTAAAGGGGTACTCCAGAAAAAAAAAAATAAATCAACTGGTGCCAGAAAGTTATACAGATTTGTAAATGACTTATACTTAAAAATCTCCAGTCTTCCAGTACTTATCAGCTGATGTATGCCCTGCAGGAAGTGGTGTATTCTCTCCAGTCTGACACATAGAAGTAAGTTACAAACCAGTATAACTTTTTGAGACCAGGTGATATGAAAAAAAGAAAAGTTTCCCCGGAGTACCACAAAACTAACTGTGTGCAGAGTTCCTGAGTCGACTTACCTGGTCGATGAAGGTGAGGTGGCGCTGGATTGTGGCCTCGTACTGCTCGCTCTGCTGTTTCAGCTGGAAGCTCATGTCTTTCTCTGTTTGCTTTACATGTCGCACAGTTAATTCCCGCTGCTGGGCCTGAGGCGGACAGGGACACAACATGGGGACATTAGGGACTGACTCCCGACAACAATACTGGACAGGCGCAACCAATCAGAGGATTACTTTCACTTTTGTACCCGTACAAGGAATATTAAAGGGGTACTCCAGTGAAGTTCTTTTCTTTTTCTTCTTCAAATCAATTGGTGTCAGAAAGTTATATAAATTTTACTTTTATTTAAAAGTAATTTAATTTATTTAAAAGTCTTCCAGTACTTATCAACTGCTGTATGTTCTGCGGGAAGTGGTGTATCCTCTCCAGTCTGACACAGTGCTCTCTGCTGCCACCTCTGTCCATGTCAGGAACTGTCCAGAGCAGGAGAGGTTTTCTATGGGGATTTGCTGCTGCTCTGGACAGTTCCTGACATGGACAGAGGTGGCAGCAGAGAGCACTGTGTCAGACTGGAGAGAATACACCACTTGCTGCAGGACATACGGCAGCTGATAAGTACTGGAAGACTGGAGGTTTTAAAATAAAAGTAAATTACAAATCTATATAACTTTTTGACACCAGCTCATTTGGCACTGACATCTGATTGGCCACCAATGCTATGATCTATGGCGACATCTGAATGACAGCAGAGGTGCCCCATAAATTGCACGAGGCGTCACATGACAGGTTGTACAACAGGAGAAGACAACGTCACGGGGGAAGACACTCACTAGAGCAGTCTGCAGAAGGCGCACGGCTTTCTTCTTCTCCTCCAGCTCCAGCCGCATCTTCAGCATGGAACTTGTCACCTCAGTAGCGACAGCCGACGCCTGCTCCAGATGGTTCAACTCTTCCTCAGAGAGCAGGGCCTGTGTCAAGGAGAAGCAGTAATAACAGGATAAGAAGCACTTAAAGGGGTTATCAAAGCCTAAAACATGTCCGCTGTCTTCCAGAAGCCGCAGCATCTCTCCTGACCTCAGCTTCATTCTAGTATTTCAGCTCAGATCCATTGAAGGGAATGGAGCCAAGTTATAATACCACTCCCAACCTGAGGACAGGGGTGGCGTTGTGCAAAGGGAGAAACCTTTAAAGGGGTTCTCTGTCCAGCTTACTTCTAGAGGGAAGTGTTACGCTTCAGTGTTCTGTGCAGTGATGTTGCTGCAGTTGTTCCAGGCCGTGCCGCCTCCTCTTCAATCACAGTGTTACACAGGGCAGAGCGATTGTCCCCTCCTTCTCTGTGACGTCCCTTCGAGGTTAAATGATCTTCTTGGATCCACGCTCTGCCTAAGCGCATCTAAAAAGATCATGTGACCTTAAGGGGACATCACAGAGGAGGAGGGGACAATCGCTGTGATTAAAGAGGAGACGGACGGCCTGGAACAACTGACGCCCACTGCAGCAACGTCATGGCACAGAATGGCTGCCCTGGAAAGCGACATGCTGTGGGGTCACACTTCCGTTGGCAGCTCGGGCTATACTTCCATCTAGAAGTAAGCTGGCCGGAGTACCCCTTTAAGGGGTGTATGAAATGACAACAAAAGGATTTTCTTTTTCCCATACTCCTTTCGAGCTGCAATACCACACGCAGCCTGACAAACGGTGGCGCTATTTCACGGAAAACAAAGCCGACCTTAGTTCTAATCTCATACATACGAGTGGGACGTTACCCCTCTGTGAGTGTGACTGGTGACACGTTACCCCTCTGTCAGTGTGACCGGTGACACGTTACCCCTCTGTCAGATCCACGCTCTGCCTAAGCGCATCTAAAAAGATCATGTGACCTTAAGGGGACATCACAGAGGAGGAGGGGACAATCGCTGTGATTAAAGAGGAGACGGACGGCCTGGAACAACTGACGCCCACTGCAGCAACGTCATGGCACAGAATGGCTGCCCTGGAAAGCGACATGCTGTCAGTGTGACCGGTGACACGTTACCCCTCTGTCAGTGTGACCGGTGACACGTTACCCCTCTGTCAGTGTGACCGGTGGGACGTTACCCCTCAGTGGGTGACGGGTGATCTTACCCCTCTGTCAGTGTGACCGGTGACACGTTACCCCTCTGTCAGTGTGACCGGTGACACGTTACCCCTCTGTCAGTGTGACCGGTGGCACGTTACCCCTCTGGGAGTGTCATAGGTGATCTTACCCCTCTGTCAGTGTGACCGGTGACACGTTACCCCTCTGTCAGTGTGACGGGCGACACGTTACCCCTCTGTCAGTGTGACCGGTGGGACGTTACCCCTCAGTGGGTGACGGGTGATCTTACCCCTCTGGGAGTGTGACCGGTGGGACGTTACCCCTCTGGGAGTGTCATAGGTGACCTTACCCCTCTGATAGTGTGACGGGCGACACGTTACCCCTCTGTGAGTGTGACCTTACCCCTCTGTGAGTGTGACCGGTGGGACGTTACCCCTCTGGGAGCGTCATAGGTGACCTTACCCCTCTGATAGTGTGACGGGCGACACGTTACCCCTCTGTGAGTGTGACCTTACCCCTCTGTGAGTGTTGGAGCCCGAGGATCGCGGCCGTTCTTGTTCGGCTTTTTCCATTTCGTCCAGGAAACTAATGATGTTTTGCAGCTTGGCCTCGGACAGCAGAGCCCCCACCCCAGCATGGACGTCCTTCTGCTCCACCTGTCCATTGCGGGTCATCTGACTGTGACGCTCCAGATTGTCCGTTGTGAGTGATGTGTCGGCGTCCTGGAAGAGTCATTGGTAAAGCCCATACAGTCTAATACTAAAGCACAAACTTCCATCCTCTCACAGCCGGCGGACTCTCTTACCCCATCCATCCAGTGGAACTTGTCTTTGCCATCCGATCTAATATCTATCAATGGTTCCGGCTCTTCCAGCTGCTTCAGGGTGTCCAGCAGATCCGTCAGGGTGGTCTTAGACTGGGCCGAGGCTGCTACATCCACTTCTCCCAAAACCTGGTTAGGAGCTGACAGCCCCTATAGAAGAGGAGTATTAAAGAGGAACTCCGGCAAAATAGTGTTTCTTCCAAATCAACTGGTTTCAGAAAGTTAAACAGATTTGTCATTTACTTCTATTTAAAAATCTCCAGTCTTCTCTATGTCCTGCAGGAAGAGGTGTATTCTCTCCAGTCTGACACAGTGCTCTCTGCTGCCACCTCTGTCCATGTCAGGAACTGTCCAGAGCAGGAGAGGTTTTTTATGGGGATTTGCTGCTGCTCTGGACAGTTCCTGACATGGACAGAGGTGGCAGCAGAGAGCACTGTGTAAGACTGGAGAGAATACACCACTTCCTGAAGAACATACAGGAGATGATAAGTATTGGAAGACTGAACATTTTTAAATAGAAGTAATTTACAAACCTGTATAACTTTCTGACAGCAGTTGCTTTGAAAAAAAACAAGCAAACTGCGGAGTACCCCTTTAAGGGGTCTGCTCATGAAGTACATTAATCCCCTTTCAGCAGAAGTGTTGAATATCTGATGAATAGGGGGTGTGATTTCTGGACCCCACCTAAACATGACAGCTGAGTTTACTTTACTAGGCCGTCTTCATCAGGCTCGGCAGAGTTGAACAAACCAGCAATAGCATGTATGTCCAACCAGCATGCCAAGAGTGATCCAGGTCCCCCGATCTCATGGTTGGTGGGGTTCTCAGTGGTTGGACTCCTACCAGTCAGGACACTCAAGCAGATGGGTGTTGGGTGTCATTGGAGGGGGAAACCTCTTTAAAGGGGTTTTCAGATTCATTCTTACTTGTCCCCATCTACAAGCATGAGATTGTGGGGGTCCCTGGGGATCTCTGGATCGGTCCTTTGTTTTGAATGGAGCCGGTCAGCACAGGTGAAGGCAAGTACAGCACTCGGATATCACTGGTGGCTCCATACAGAATGGAGAATAGTCACACACCAACCCAAGAGCCGATCTAGGGACCCCTGGGGGGGTAGAGGGGCAGAGGTCAGACCCCCCCCACAATCTCATATATGTCCTCTATCCTGTGGATGCGGAACAAGTAATAAGTCCGAAAATCCCTTTGATTATAGAAAGAAAGAGAGAACATTGCAAACCATTGGCCTTGTCTGTTTTATATGGCGGACTCACCTGGGGGCCGGGCTCGCTGCTCCTGTAGTCTGGTGACGGCTTGAAGAGCGGGATCAGCGAATTATCATTGTCCAATGTGTCTTGCACTTTACAATCTAATAAGATGGATAAGAGCCGTCACTATCCAGATGTCATATATGCAATGTCATCTAAGAAACCCTAAGCTATGTCAAATGGGGGCGGAGCATGACACAGACATAAAGGGGGATGAGTCAGCAGGAAATGACTTATTGTGTAGATAATTTTTTGTTTTTTTTAAAACAGTTTTTGGTGACATTTTTTGTAATTTTTAATTTTTCTCTCTATATTATAAAATTATCCTGAGATCTTGCAGTTCTCATTCTCACCACTGGGGCTAAAACTAAGCTGAGACTTCCTGTTTTGTCTGTGGTGATAAGAGGAGGCTGCAGTAAAGTGATCTGTACAGCATTGCAGCGTCAAGTGACACCAGTAGATAGAGGAGACAATAGCAGCTCCCTGGAAATGACCTCTTCACAGAGCACACTCAGTAATGTCTCACATTCATCTGAAGTGGAAAGACTCCAGCTATTGTCGTCTATGTCCATGAGACTTACTGTAAAGCATGTCATTAAATGCTGTCAAGAACAGCCCAGGCAAGATGGCCGCCCCCATAAAAATGTACAAAAGCTAAATCAAAAAATTACTGTCAGATAATAGAAATAAATTAAAAGAAGAAGTTTTAGCATCTGATTCTAATCACTAAATGGAGGAGAAATCTCAGTCGTTCCTCTATGACCTATTCCCTGTTTATAGTCAGTTCCTGGCTTTGGCTTCAATAATCTGTCAGATAAATCTGTTTGTGTATCCTGTGATGTCTCTCACCTGTATAATTATTGTTGGACTTGCTGCTCCTCTGTAAGGGAGAGTTGCCCAGATTGCGGGTGACCTTCTTCTTCCCCACCTTCCCGCTCTGCTCCAGCAGCGCCAGCTCCTCTTCCACCATCTTCTGGACTTCCAGGGCTTTCTGTGCCCGCTTCAGCTGCAGTTCCTAGAAGGAAGCAGCAAATCATAAACCATAGAGCAAGGCCTGTCAGCCGTCCCGGTCAGTGCAGCATCTCGTGGAGGATGACATGTAGCACACACCTGGATGGCCGCCCGTCGGGCCTGTCGAGCTTTCTCTTCTCGGATTCTCTTCCGTTCTTCGTCTTTGGACTGATGTGAATTTAAGTAGCTGCCCTCATCTGCTTGATGCTGCCGTTCCTTTAAGAAGAAGCAGTGTTGTAATATCTCAGAGACACTCAGATCAGCTCTACAAACCTGAAGGTTCTCCCAGACTACGCATCAATAGTAGCCAAGAGCATGGAAACCTTTAAAGGAGCACTCCAGCAAAAGTGTTCTTTCTTCAAAGTAACTGGTGTAAGAAAGCACCAGAGATTTGTAATTTACTTATAGTTTAAAGCCTCCAGTCTTCCAGTACTTATCAGCTTCTGTATGTCTTGCAGAAAGTGTCGTATTCTCTCTAGTCTGACACAGTGCTCTCTGCTGCCACCTCTGTCCATGTCAGGAACTGTCCAGAGCAGAAGAGGTTTTCTATGGGGATTTGCTGCTGCTCTGGTCAGTTCCTGACATGGACAAAGGTGGCAGGTGGTTCCTGCAAGACATACAGCAGCTGATAAGTATTGGAAGACTGGAGATTTTTAAATAGAAGTAAATTACAACTTTCTGAAGCCAGGCGATATTGGGGGGAAAAAAGGATTTTTCTCAGAGTACCCCTTTAATTCCATAGAGAGTAATGAGGTAAATGAGTTGGATTTGACTGACAGCCGGGGAGAGACAAGATTGCTCCATCTACATAATGACAATACCAGGGGCCGGGCCTCCAGCTCACACAGAGAACGTGTATTATTGTCAGCATTACCCTTACCTCCTTTTTAGAAGCCAACATATGCTGTAGAGCATCCTGCCCGGACCTCTGCTTCTGACGCTGGCGTCTATACCAACGCTGGATGGTGACTGCCGCATTGTTCACTTGCAGGATAAACCTGTGCAGGAGAGAGGTGCCTGCTGTCAGAGATAGCTATAGAATCAGCTAGAACAATAAAACCTAGTGTCCTGTGTTATCTAACACCAACACATTGCAAGGTCCCGCAAGGAGTGAGGTGCGGCCCCCATAGATCAGACTTCCATTTCTCTCAATCAGATTGAGATCTGGGGAACCTCTCCTGCTCTGGACAGAGGTGGCAGCAGAGAGCACTGTGTCACACATACACCACTTCCTACAGGACATACAGCAGTTGATAAATACTGGTAGAATCTATATAACTTTCTGACACCAGTTGATCTAAAAGAAAAACATTTTTGCCGAATTACCCCTTTAAGATGACACTATGTTATTTAGATGGGTTCTCCCATAGGATATAGAAATATTTGGGGGAAAGAATACACTACTTTAGGCAGGACATACAGCAGCTGATAAGTACTAAAAGAATGAAGATTTTTTTAAATAGAAGTAAAATACAAATCTATAACTTTCTGACACCAGTCAATTTGGTTTTCAAAGAGTTTTATTAGACGTTTTTTTTATATAAATATGCATACAAATAGCCTTACATAGGCGTAACAACAAGGCCTAACGTAAGGCCAACAAAGAACAACAGGCAGAAGCCTTAACAGTGTCAACAAGAAACATCACATCATGTCCCGTAATAAACATAATCTAACAGTCTCATTGAGGTCTTATGGAACCCCAGAACCAAAATAAAGGAAGACTCTTCCGCCCTTGGCAGACACAATATGGATCCAACACAGAACATGTATCAAGCATATACACACACACACACACACACACACACGAGAGGAGTGTGCAGATCCTGAGGAGAGGAGATGTATTATGTAATGTCAGGAAGATGGATGCACTGACCTCTCTGCCTCCTCGGCGGTCACCTCTTTCCTCTTCAGAGCTGCGCTTCCTCCGCTGTTGTTCCGTCCCAGGTTGTTGGTGCTGGACAGGTTCTTCTGGGATTTCTGGAGGCTGCTCCCAGCTTCCTCACCGTTGGGCGTCCTCTGGTTACTGTGGAAGATGAAGAAGACAAGGTCTGTCCTATACGTCACAATGCTGCACGTGGTGCCCCATACAACAGTGTCCAGTAACTAAAACCGTGAGGTCCTAAGAGTAATAGATGTCACTGTATGTGAACACAGGGGGGCGCCACCTCAAATCAGTGACCGGTCTGAGCCGCAATACCAGATACAACCTATGGGCGGCAGTGGCACTGTTCCTGAGATGCAACAGAAACTGTTTCTCCTAATCTAATAAAACAGTAAAATACCATATACCAACAGTCCCCCTTATTGCCACCTCTGTCCATGTCAGGAACCGTCCAGAGCAGGAAAGGTTTTCTATGGGGATTTTCTGCTGCTCTAGACAGTTCCTGACATGGACAGAGGTGGCAGCAGAGAGCACCGTGTCAGACTGGAGAAAATACACCACTTCCTGCAGGACATACAGCAGCTGATAAGTACTGGAAGACTGAAGATTTTATAATAGAAGTAAAATTACAAATCTATATAACTTGCAGTTGATATATACCATACCACATACTGATTCTTCCCCCCTTACTTGAGAGATGGCGGCTTCTGATTGGAGCTCTTGGCAGTGAGCCCCCGATCACCGGACGAGTAGTTATTGTGCACCATAGTGGTTACGGTGTTCCCCACGGTTCCTTTGTTACTCCTAAACATAAAAAGGAAAGAGAAACAAATAGCCTGGAAAACACGTATATTTATAGTCACCAACCAACGCAATGCGATGTAAGGTACCTGTTGTTGGCTGGAAAGCTAGGCGCCAGGGTGGGCATGTCTCTCCTCTTCATGCCCAGGCTCTGCACCGAGCTGGCACTGCGGGCGCTCGAGGGGAGAGGAAAAACACGAGGCTGGTCGTCCTGTAAATTAAGGTATTGAAAACGTTTTCGTTTGCTGACAGTAAGGCTGCGTTTACACTACGTTTTGTGTTTTTCATCCGTTTTTACAAAAAACGGATTTGCATTTCGATCTATTTTTCCATTGATTTCTAATATATATATATATATATATATATATATATATATATATATATATATATATATATACATATATATATACATACACACACATATAAAAAAAACACGGATCAAAACGCAGCCTTTTTTCTAGCATGGTTGAGCAAATTTTTGTGTACGCTGAAGAAAAAAAAAAAAAAGCATGTGTTTTGATCCATTTTAATTAAATTTATAATGGAAGTCAATGGAAATGTATTTGTCGCGTGTAGTGTGAAGTGCCGACCCCGGGAGGGTTATTCCCTGGGAACCTACCAGAACGTTCCATGTGGTCTTCTTTCCCGGAGGGGTTTTGGCCAGGCCGTGCAGCTTCTTGCGTCCGACTGAGCTGCTCTCGAAAAAAGCCAAGAAATCTTCCTGCTGCTCCCCGCTGAGTGATGGAGACGGAGGGGGAAGAGGGGAAGAGACAGGTGACAACCAATAGCGCTAATGCTACAGCACAGACGTCAAACCTGCGGCCCTCCAACTGTTACAAAACTACAACTCCCATCATGCCTGTCCTATAGCTTTTGCTTTGGCTGTCCTGGCATGATGGGAGTTGTATTTTTGCAGCAGCTGGAGGGCCGCAGGTTTGACATAAAGCATCCACAGGGGTGGTCACCCAGCTTTCCCAGATTCCTGAATGTTCAGACCTCCCAGGTGTCCCAATGATATTCATACATCTCTGCAGCTTCTGCAGGACTACAAGTGCCAGCATGCCCGTCTAGCTGCAGGTGGGTACTGCATGCTGGGTCTTGCATATCTACAAGTCTTGTGTGTTGTAAATGTGGAATTGGGGGGGGGGGGCTAAGCTCGGAGGTAGACCCCTCTCTGCCCTTCACCTACCCCCTCCTCCTCCTCCTCCTCACCTTTTGTAAGTAAGCATAAGGAGATAATCTGCAAGGTCTGACAAAGAGTCAGCGGCCCCTGCACCCTGCCCGCAGAACATCTGTCACATTCCAGCCCCCCCCCCCCCCTCTGCAGATGTATTCCTACCCCGGGGGACAGCAGCTGGGAACACAAAGGTCACTATGAATAGGCTGCAATGTTACTCCAGACAAAGGCCAGTGCTCCCCTGTCCAGGACACCAGGACCTGCTCACTATACAGCCCTGTCCTATCTATCACACCAGGACCTGCTCACTATACGGGCCTGTCCTATCACACCAGGACCTGCTCACTATACGGCCCTGTCCTATCACACCAGGACCTGCTCACTATACAGCCCTGTCCTATCTATCACACCAGGACCTGCTCACTATACGGGCCTGTCCTATCACACCAGGACCTGCTCACTATACGGCCCTGTCCTATCACACCAGGACCTGCTCACTATACGGCCCTGTCCTATCTATCACACCAGGACCTGCTCACTATACGGCCCTGTCCTATCACACCAGGACCTGCTCACTATACGGCCCTGTCCTATCACACCAGGACCTGCTCACTATACGGCCCTGTCCTATCACACCAGGACCTGCTCACTATACGGCCCTGTCCTATCACACCAGGACCTGCTCACTATACGGCCCTGACCTATCACACCAGGACCTGCTCACTATACGGCCCTGTCCTATCACACCAGGACCTGCTCACTATACGGTCCTGTCCTATCTATCACACCAGGACCTGCTCACTATACGGCCCTGTCCTATCTATCACACCAGGACCTGCTCACTATACGGCCCTGTCCTATCTATCACACCAGGACCTGCTCACTATACGGCCCTGTCCTATCTATCACACCAGGACCTGCTCACTATACGGCCCTGTCCTATCACACCAGGACCTGCTCACTATACGGCCCTGTCCTATCACACCAGGACCTGCTCACTATACGGCCCTGTCCTATCACACCAGGACCTGCTCACTATACGGCCCTGTCCTATCACACCAGGACCTGCTCACTATACGGTCCTGTCCTATCTATCACACCAGGACCTGCTCACTATACGGCCCTGTCCTATCTATCACACCAGGACCTGCTCACTATACGGCCCTGTCCTATCTATCACACCAGGACCTGCTCACTATACGGCCCTGTCCTATCACACCAGGACCTGCTCACTATACGGCCCTGTCCTATCTATCACACCAGGACCTGCTCACTATACGGCCCTGTCCTATCACACCAGGACCTGCTCACTATACGGCCCTGTCCTATCACACCAGGACCTGCTTACTATACGGTCCTATCTATCACACCAGGACCTGCTCACTATACGGCCCTGTCCTATCACACCAGGACCTGCTCACTATACGGCCCTGACCTATCACACCAGGACCTGCTCACTATACGGCCCTGTCCTATCTATCACACCAGGACCTGCTCACTATACGGCCCTGTCCTATCACACCAGGACCTGCTCACTATACGGCCCTGTCCTATCACACCAGGACCTGCTCACTATACGGCCCGGTCCTATCACACCAGGACCTGCTCACTATACGGTCCTGTCCTATCTATCACACCAGGACCTGCTCACTATACAGCCCTGTCCTATCTATCACACCAGGACCTGCTCACTATACGGTCCTGTCCTATCTATCACACCAGGACCTGCTCACTATACGGCCCTGTCCTATCACACCAGGACCTGCTCACTATACGGCCCTGTCCTATCACACCAGGACCTGCTCACTATACGGCCCTGTCCTATCACACCAGGACCTGCTCACTATACGGCCCTGTCCTATCACACCCGGGTCCGGTTACCTGAACAGCGAGCTGTTGCCTGGTGTCACCTGGGTGGTACTGTTGGATCTGCGTAGGTTATTGATGGCTCGAGGCGAATCCCTCTGCTCAGGAGAGAAACCATAGGAAGATCAGAAGAATTACTTTATTATGTGCATATAAGTTCTATAGGGTCAGAGATCTGCTTCACTGATACACAGCTCCAGATCCCCTGCACAGCTATAGGTACATGGTAAAACTGGGCTAAAATGGTGTCCAAAACAGCGCCACCCCTGTCCTCAGGTTGTGTGTGGTATTAAATATTAGATCCATTTACTTTAATAGAACTGAGCTGCAATACCGCACCCAACCTGGAGATAACCTGGTGCTGTTTCTGGGAGAAAGTGACCATGTTTTTCTTTAAAGGGCAACAACAAAAATAATTCAAATCATCTAGATTTGTAAAATACTTCTATTAAAAATCTCCAGTCTTCCAGTACTTATCAGCTGCTGTATGTCCTGCAGGAAATGGTGTATTCTCTCCAGTCTGACACAGTGCTCTCTGCTGCCACCTCTGTCCATGTCAGGAACTGTCCAGAGCAGGAGAGGTTTTCTATGGTGATTTGCTGCTGCTCTGGACAGTTCCTGACATGGACAGAGGTGGCAGCAGAGAGCACTGTGTCAGACTGGAGAGAATACACCACTTCCTGCATGACATACAGCAGCTGATAAGTACTGGATGACTGGAGATTTTGACATAGACGTAATTTACAAATCTAGATGATTTTTTGAAACCATTTGATACTAAAAGGAAATGTTTTTTTGCCGGAATAGTTTGAGGCTATGGGGCGGTACCTAATCACATGACCAGGAACCTGTGGTCCCAGGATTAGTCGGGGTGCGGGGGTCTTCTCTTACCACCTGGTTTCCTCTGCTCCTGGTGTCGGTGATAACGGAGATGGAACGTGCGATGTGTTTGGTGTTTCCTGCGCTGCTTGGACGCCGGGTGACGGAGACCTGAGAGCCGGTGAGGGCGAGACCCCCGTTATTCTCCCCACCCTGATGGGAGGGGGCGCCGAGTGGGCTCTGCATGGGCGCCTGCTGGAGACACAAACGTGGGAGCGTTCACCATAACATAACCCTAGGGGACACACACCAAATAACCCCCCCCCCCACCCCCACCCCCCCCGACTGCTTCATGATGAGGATACGGACATCTGTATAATCATAAGGTATTATAGTCTAATAGCATCAGCTGCCACTCAGCTCCCCCAGCACCCTGACCGGTAAAGAGGATATATATATATATATATATATATATATATATATATATATATATAGATATATATATATATATATATATATATATATACACACACACTATAGGACCTGTGCCCGCTGTATACACTCTATATACACTATGTACCTCCTGTGCCTGCTGTATACACTCTATATACAATATATACCTGTGCCCTAGTGATACACTCTATATACACTATATACCTGTGCCCTACAGTATACACTATACACTATATACCAGTGCCTGCTGTATACCCTCTATATACACCAAGAGAAGTGAATGATTCCTTAGTATATAGCTATCCTGCAGCCGGGATCTGGGGATGGGGGAGGGGAGTAAATAGCAGCTGCACAGGGCAGTATTGAGGGGTCACCAGACATGAAAAGTTCAGGGTCTCCCCCATTGTTTGCCTCCCCCGGTGAGGAGGGGGGGGGGGATCAGACACGGCTCCTGATTGGTTGGATCCACAGTGATGAAGGAGCCAAGGCCGCAAGGAGGGGGTCACATGGGGACAGCAGCATTGTATCCGGGGGTCTCCCTCTATCAGTCTAGACAGGCCGAGAATCCCCCATAATAGAGAAGAAAAAGCAATGAGGCACAGCTACCCCGACCACCACCACAATACCAGTCTATAGTAGAGGCTCAGCCTCCCGGGCGCAGTCTGTGGTAGAGGCTCAGCCTCCCGGGCGCAGTCTATGGTAGAGGCTCAGCCTCCCGGGCGCAGTCTATGGTAGAGGCTCAGCCTCCCGGGCGCAGTCTATGGTAGAGGCTCAGCCTCCCGGGCGCAGTCTATGGTAGAGGTTTAGCCTCCCGGGCGCAGTCTATGGTAGAGGCTCAGCCTCCCGGGCGCAGTATATAGTAGAGGCTCAGCCTCCCGGGTGCAGTATATAGTAGAGGCTCAGCCTCCCGGGCGCAGTCTATGGTAGAGGCTCAGCCTCCCGGGCGCAGTCTATGGTAGAGGCTCAGCCTCCCGGGTGCAGTATATGGTAGAGGCTCAGCCTCCCGAGCGCAGTCTATGGTAGAGGCTCAGCCTCCCGGGCGCAGTCTATGGTAGAGGCTCAGCCTCCCGGGTGCAGTATATGGTAGAGGCTCAGCTTCCCCTATGCAGTCTATAGTAGAGGCTCAGCCTCCCGGGCGCAGTCTATGGTAGAGGCTCAAGGCCCTATTCCACGGAACTTTTTTACCGTTCATAAAATCGTTCAAACGACCGCTCGTTAACGATATTCGTTCTGTGGAATAGCTGTAAACGAGCGAACGACAACAGCGAAATCGTTGTTGAGTCGTTCACTATTTTTTTCCAACATGTCGAAAAAAAATCGTTGGTCTTTCAACAATAATTCGCTAATCTTTTCGTTGAATAAAAAATCTTTCAGTCGTTCTTGAAATGTCTACCTACATTTCCCCACGTTTTAAACGACCATGTAACGATCGCAAAAAAATCGTTACACTACAGATATCGTTCACGTTCCTACATGTATTATGTGTTATCGTTCACTTAAAAAAATCGTGCTCGTTAACGAGCCGTCGTTGGAGCGAGTCTATGAACGATAATCGTTCCGTGAAATTGGGCCTCCCGGGTACAGTTTATAGTAGAGGCTCAGCTTCCCCGGTGCAGTGTATAGTAGAGGCTCAGCCTCCTTGATGCAGTTACTAGTTTATAGTAGAGGCTCAGCCTCCCGGGTGCAGTATATAGTAGAGGCTCAGCCTCCCGGGTGCAGTATATAGTAGAGGCTCAGCCTCCCGGGTGCAGTATATAGTAGAGGCTCAGCCTCCCGGGTGCAGTATATAGTAGAGGCTCAGCCTCCCGGGTGCAGTATATAGTAGAGGCTCAGCCTCCCGGGTGCAGTATATAGTAGAGGCTCAGCCTCCCGGGTGCAGTCTGTGGTAGAGGCTCAGCCTCCCAGGTACCAGTCTATAGTAGAGGCTCAGCCTCCCAGGGTGCAGTCTATAGTAGAGGCTCAGCCTCCCAGGGTGCAGTATATAGTAGAGGCTCAGCCTCCCCGGTGCAGTCTGTGGTAGAGGCTCAGCCTCCCGGGTGCAGTATATAGTAGAGGCTCAGTCTCCCGGGTGCAGTATATAGTAGAGGCTCAGCCTCCCGGGTGCAGTATATAGTAGAGGCTCAGCCTCCCCGGTGCAGTCTGTGGTAGAGGCTCAGCCTCCCGGGTGCAGTATATAGTAGAGGCTCAGCCTCCCGGGTGCAGTATATAGTAGAGGCTCAGCCTCCCGGGTGCAGTCTATAGTAGAGGCTCAGCCTTCCGGGTGCAGTATATAGTAGAGGCTCAGCCTCCCGGGTGCAGTATATAGTAGAGGCTCAGCCTCCCGGGTGCAGTATATAGTAGAGGCTCAGCCTCCCGGGTGCAGTATATAGTAGAGGCTCAGCCTCCCGGGTGCAGTATATAGTAGAGGCTCAGCCTCCCGGGTGCAGTCTATAGTAGAGGCTCAGCCTTCCGGGTGCAGTATATAGTAGAGGCTCAGCCTCCCGGGTGCAGTATATAGTAGAGGCTCAGCCTCCCGGGTGCAGTATATAGTAGAGGCTCAGCCTCCGGGACTGATGGGCAGATTGTATGTACCCACCTCTGGTGTCCGGCTCTCCTGGGTGTAGACTCTCACCCGCGGGTGTACAGCCTGCAGTGACCCCACAGCCTCCTTTACGGCAGAGAACGGACCGTAACTGACAATGTTACACACAGACTTCCATGGCAGCAACACACAACAACCTAACGAACGTGCCTGTCCTGCCTGCCCATTGGCTGCCGCATTACATCACTGCCCGGTGATTGGCTGTTCTCCGGTCACTCAAGCACATGGGCGGGACCCTGCGCCGCAGTTTGGTGGAGAGAACACAGAGGGGGCGGGGCTACTTCACGTTGTGTCTGGTCCATGCGGGAGAATGACGTCACCGGCCACTCAGAAAGATGGAGACTGTGACTGATGTACTGTACAGACTGTATCAGAGACTGTGACTGTACACACTGTATCAGAGACTGTGACTGTACACACTGCATCAGAGACTGTGACTGTACACTCTGTATCAGAGACTGTAACTGTACACACTGTATCAGAGACTGTGACTGTACACACTGTATCAGAGACTGTGACTGTACACTCTGTATCAGAGACTGTAACTGTACACACTGTATCAGAGACTGTGACTGTACACACTGTATCAGAGACTGTGACTGTACACACTGCATCAGAGACTGTGACTGTACACACTGCACCAGAGACTGTGACTGTACACACTGTATCAGAGACTGTGACTGTACACACTGTATCAGAGACTGTGACTGTACAGACTGTATCAGAGACTGTGACTGTACACACTGTATCAGAGACTGTGACTGATGTACTGTACAGACTGTATCAGAGACTGTGACTGTACAGACTGTATCAGAGACTGTGACTGTACACACTGCATCAGAGACTGTGACTGTACACACTGTATCAGAGACTGTGACTGTACACACTGCATCAGAGACTGTGACTGTACACACTGTATCAGAGACTGTGACTGTACACACTGCACCAGAGACTGTGACTGTACACACTGCACCAGAGACTGTGACTGTACACACTGTATCAGAGACTGTTACTGATGTACAACTGTACACACTGCATCAGAGACTGTGACTGTACACACTGTATCAGAGACTGTGACTGTACACACTGCATCAGAGACTGTGACTGTACACACTGTATCAGAGACTGTGACTGATGTACTGTACACACTGTATCAGAGACTGTGACTGTACACACTGCACCAGAGACTGTGACTGAACACACTGCATCAGAGACTGTGACTGTACACACTGTATCAGAGACTGTGACTGTACACACTGCACCAGAGACTGTGACTGTACACACTGTATCAGAGACTGTGACTGTACAGACTGTATCAGAGACTGTGACTGTACAGACTGTATCAGAGACTGTGACTGTACACACTGTATCAGAGACTGTGACTGTACACACTGCATCAGAGACTCTAACTGTACATGCGATGCCCAAGCCCCTAGGGGCCACTCCGCTGATAGGTGTAGTTACTGGCAGGAGCCGGAGCAGCTGCTGAGCAGAGGATTGTCACGGTTTTGGCCCGAGGGCAACACAGCTGAGAACCGGGCTCCTGACCCTGCGGGGATACTGGGCATGCGATTCTTCGTTGTCCAAAACCAATAATTACACCAATGCCAAGGTCCAGAAACAACGGTAGTTGTATATTTATGGTAACGGTGGTAACTAGTAGTAACAGTCTCTCCGGATGCAACCAGGTATAGGGCAGACTTGGATAAGACAGAGTAATGGGCAGTGGCGTAGCTACCACGAAGGGGGGGCCGCTGCGAGGCCCTCCCGATCAATCACTCTTGTGACCGCAAGCATTGTTTTGCTTGCGGTCACAAGAATCCGGCTCCGTCTTCCCCCGGCTGCTGCGCGGCTGCCGGGGGTGTCGCGTCTTATCCCCGGCAGCGCGCGCATCCCAGAGCTCCCTGCGCGCCTTGTGCCATGACTTCTGGTTCCGGCGCCCAGGGAGCTCTGGGATGCGCGCACTGCCGGGGATAAGACGCGACACCCCCGGCAGCAGCGGACAGACCAGAGAGAGCGCGTTGTCAGGTGAGTTAAGTTAAGTTTTGTTTTGTTAAGTTTTATTTGGGGGGGGGGGGGGGAGAGGGGGGCATCTATGAGGGTGGGGGGAAAGAGGGGGGCATCTATGAGGGTGGGGGAAAGAGGGGGGCATCTATGAGGGTGGGGGGAAAGAGGGGGGCATCTATGAGGGTGGGGGGAAAGAGGGGGGCATCTATGAGGGTGGGGGGGAAAGAGGGGGGCATCTATGAGGGTGGGGGGGAAAGAGGGGGGCATCTATGAGGGTGGGGGGTAAAGAGGGGGGCATCTATGAGGGTGGGGGGGAAAGAGGGGGGCATCTACAAGGGTGGGGGGGAAAGAGGGGGGCATCTATGAGGGGGGCATCTATGAGGGTGGGGGGGAAAGAGGGGGGCATCTATGAGGGTGGGGGGGAAAGAGGGGGGCATCTACAAGGGTGGGGGGGAAAGAGGGGGGGCATCTATGAGGGTGGGGGGGGAAGAGGGGCCATCTATGAGGGTGGTGGGAAAGGGGACCATCTATAAGGGAGGGGGGGAGAGGGGGGGGGGGTAAGGGGACCATCTATAAGGGAGGGTGGGGGGAGAGGGGGCCATCTATAAGGGAGGGGGGACCATCTATAAGGGAGGGTGGGGGGAGAGGGGGCCATCAATAAGGGAGGGTGAGGAGAGAGGGGGCCATCCATAAGGAGGGGGGAGAGGGGCCATCTATAAGGAGGGCAACATGGGGGGAGAGGGGCCATCTATTTTGGGGGGGGGGGCAACATAGGGGGCGAATACACAGAGGGGGGGCATATATTATTAGGGGGTCACATAGAGTCACTGTACATATGTGCAGTGTGTAGAGAGATGAGGATGGTGCCAGTGTGAGGAGCCTAATATGTCTGTCTGGCAGATTCTGTGGATTCGTGGCTCGGAGAAGTTCTCCTAACGGCCCAGGACGGATGGAGAAGATGAAAAGGAAAGAACTCTGATCAGAGAAGACGTCTCCTGTGAGTCACCTGATATATCTGCACTGTAATGTATATGGTGTATAGAGCCTGTGTAGAGCTGGGGCCACCTCTATATGACTGGATAAGGTGATTTAGTATACTGGATTTGGTCAGTAACAATATGGTGGTGATGGTAGTGGTTGTGGTGTGGCAGTAATGTTTCCTTCCTATACACTGGTATTACTGGTAATATTGGTCTCAGTATACAGGATTTGGTCGGTAACAGTATGGCGGTTATATATATGGTGATAATACTTTCTCTACCAATATGCTGGTGTTATTGGTAATATCTGTCTTGGTGTGTATATATATATATATATATATATATATATATATATATATACACACACACCAGTAGCATCACTTGGTTGTGAAAAGAGGGGGGGGGCCCAAGTTGGCCTCTCGCATCAGGGCCCAGGAGACATTAGCTACGCCCCAGGTAATGGGTGATGCTGCAATAGGCTGTGCTGATAGCGTGCTGAATGATGGGAGAAGATGCTGGGTGGAATGAGACTGAGATAAATACTTGCTGTTGATGATCAGAGAAGATGATGAGAGGAATGACTGAAGAACGGCACCCAGATCTTGAGAATAGATGAGAATCTTGAGGACTTGAGAATAGCACACAGCTAGGAACACTTCTTGTGGAAGTGGAGCAGCAGAGCACACGTATCTCTCTCCTGACAGGGGAGAGAGGACACATACAGAACCTGTCCCCCTGATGGTGGAGGACAAGACTGAGGTAGAGAGGAAGTCACATGGTATTCCCCAGCCAAAGCTGGATGGCCATTGGAGTTACCATGGAAGCAGGGGCAGTCACGTCACATCCAGCCATTGCATCATCACACCATTAGGCATTTACAGTGAAATATACATGAGAAGTACCATACTTGAACACTGGGGGGCGACATAATACCCTTAGGCACTGATAACTGAATATGCATACAAGAAATGCAAGGAATAGAAGACCTCAACACTGAGAGGGGTGACACAATACACACAGTTTGCAGTGAACCATAGCTTTCCAGAACAGGACTGGTCATAATAAAAGTGTGAGGATAAGAGGACCTGTTCTGGGACACTGCATACACACTGCATCAGAGACTGTGACTGTACACACTGTATCAGAGACTGTGTGGGTGACAATTGTATCCATATTACTGTGCAGGAATGCGGGAGAGCTGGATGACGCCCACTGTGGGGGTGGTAATGACGGCTATATAGTCACCCACCGTTCCAAGACTCTTTCCGCTTTATTCCTGATTATCTGTTTGGTTTTAATGATTTGTATGACGGACATGGTGGCGTATTTGGGAGGACGTGTGGTGAACATTGGCGCCGTTTATTCACGTGGCACGACCTATAGTGCACTATGAACACTTCCCAGCCGTGTGCCTCACTGCAGCCGCCCTACAGGTGCACTTATATATTGCACAAGAAATCACTGCAACCACTGTGTATAGTGTAGCCACGCCCCCATGACACTTTCTTCTTCTTGTAGAATAAGTGGAAAAATCATAACCAAGTCTGACGCAATGTTCCCTAACTAAGCGGGTGTGTAGGTTTATAAAAACAACAACAAAAAATCTAAAATGGGTGCAGTACTGTCGACAGAGGCTTTGGCAAAAAAAAAATCTAAAAATCTAAGAAATCTAAATCTAAGTTAAAAAAAAGTATATTTTATTTTGTATATAGATATTTATAAATAATAAACTATACTAAATAATTTTAAAAGTAAAAATAAAAAAGCAAGTAAAAAGGAACCAAAATATTTTTTTGGGGGAAAAAAAAAAGTTTTAATATAAAGCAACAAAAAAATAAATAAAATAAAAAATAAGTAGTGTTGGGTAGCCTATACCTTCTCTTAATATGTGCCACCCCATACACTCCGGCACATGACCACAATATGGCGGTCTGTCTGCTTGGACCCCCACGGTCTTCAAAATCAACCTGATCCCCCATGATGAGATATAGGGGCTCTGCAGCATTATTTACTGCCCCCTAGTGGTCATATCTAGAATACATGCTGTATTTCGCCATCTCACAATGTATCAGCCATAAGGGAGGGTTCACACAGTCAGGTTTGTTTTTTGTTTTTTTTTTATTATAAAGTTTTTATTGTGAATTTTAAAAGTAACAACAACAATTAAAAAAAATAAAAAGGGGAAGACAAAGACAAAGGAAATATACTTCTCCAATACAAAGGAGAGTCTGGTACCACCAGGGGCGTAACTACCACTATAGCAGCCATAGTGGCTGCTATGGGGCCCGCCGCATCAGGGGCCCCATGGCCTGCTCCTGCAATACACTGGGGCCCCCTGAGCCGTCATCATTTGCAGCACCGGGTGGCCCTGCTGGTCTCCTGGGTTTTGCAAATGTCCCTTTAACTGCAAGCACTCCTGACCAGAGCTATCAGTTATGTAGTTATGACTTCACTTGACCATTTAGTGGTCAGTCGGGGGGGGGGGGGGGGGGGGGGGGCCCAATCAAAAGTTTGCTATGGGGCCCAGCCATGTCTAGTTACGCCCCTGGGTACCACATAGATTACAATGCAAGGTGAACAACTAGATGACACATTTACACATTCAGGGGTTTTTTTCATTGCAATTACTGAAGCCAAAGCCGGGAACAGATTACAGGATTTTATTAGGAAAAGGCATCTGAGAAGTGAAGCCCAGGACCACAGGGAGCTGCAGAGATCTGAAGAGTCGGGACCACAGCGAGCAGATGGTGGAGCAGGGTCTAATACTATACCAGGATACAGGGTCTAATACTATACCAGGATACAGGGTCTAATACTATACCAGGATACAGGGTCTAATACTATACCAGGATACAGGGTCTAATACTATACCAGGATACAGGGTCTAATACTATACCAGGATACAGGGTCTAATACTATACCAGGACACAGAGGGGCCTAATACTATACCAGGACACAGGGTCTAATACTATACCAGGACACAGGGTCTAATACTATACCAGTAGAAATATGTAGAAGACGGCACTTCCGTGGCGGTGGTGCTCGAGGTGAGAAAACGCAAAACGCGTCCTTGTACCATATGTTTGCTACACTACAATAAAGAAGCATAATCTACTTGGTGAGTGCCGGGCTCTTCCTAATATCTAATACTATACCAGGACACAGGGTCTAATACTATACCAGGACACAGGGTCTAATACTATACCAGGACACAGGGTCTAATACTATACCAGGACACAGAGGGGCCTAATACTATACCAGGACACAGGGTCTAATACTATACCAGGACACAGAGGGGCCTAATACTATACCAGGACACAGGGTCTAATACTATACCAGGACACAGGGTCTAATACTATACCAGGACACAGGGTCTAATACTATACCAGGACACAGGGTCTAATACTATACCAGGACACAGGGTCTAATACTATACCAGGACACAGGGTCTAATACTATACCAGGACACAGAGGGGCCTAATACTATACCAGGACACAGAGGGGTCTAATACTATACCAGGACACAGAGGTCTAATACTATACAGGACACAGAGAGGCCTAATACTATACCAGGACACAGAGGGGTCTAATACTACACAAGGACACAGAGGGGCCTAATACTATACCAGGACACAGAGGTGCCTAATACTATACCAGGACACAGGGTCTAATACTATACCAGGACACAGAGGGGCCTAATACTATACCAGGACACAGGGTCTAATACTATACCAGGACACAGAGGGGCCTAATACTATACCAGGACACAGAGGGGTCTAATACTATACCAGGACACAGGGTCTAATACTATACAGGACACAGAGGTCTAATACTATACAGGACACAGAGAGGCCTAATACTATACCAGGACACAGGGGTCTAATACTACACAAGGACACAGAGGGGTCTAATACTACACAAGGACACAGAGGGGTCTAATACTATATCAGGACACAGAGGGGTCTAATACTACACAAGGACACAGAGGGGTCTAATACTATACCAGGACACAGAGGGGTCTAATACTACACAAGGACACAGAGGGGTCTAATACTATATCAGGACACAGAGGGGTCTAATACTACACAAGGACACAGAGGGGTCTAATACTATACCAGGACACAGAGGGGGTCTAATACTACACAAGGACACAGAGGGGGTCTAATACTATACCAGGACACAGAGGGGTCTAATACTACACAAGGACACAGAGGGGTCTAATACTACACAGGGACACAGAGGGGTCTAATACTATACCAGGACACAGAGGGGTCTAATACTACACAAGGACACAGAGGGGGTCTAATACTATACCAGGACACAGAGGGTCTAATACTACACAAGGACACAGAGGGGTCTAATACTATACCGGGACACAGAGGGGTCTAATATTATACCAGGACACAGAGGGGTCTAATACTATACCAGGACACAGAGGGGTCTAATGCTATACAAGGACATAGAGGGGTCTAATACTATACAGGGTAGCAAGGAGGGGCCAAATACTAAACAGAGGAACAGAGAAGGGTCTAATACTATACTATACAGGGGCACACGGAGGGACCTATAGTATGCAGGGAAACAGATGGTCCTAATACTATACAGGCACACTGAGGAACCTAATACTATACAGGGACACATAAGGGCCTAATACTATACAGGGGTGCACAAAGGGTCCTAATACTAAACAGAGGCACACAGAGGGGCCTAATACTGGACAGGGGCTCACAGAAGGCCATACTATACAGTGCACAGAGGAGTCAATACATTACAGGACTCCGAGAGGCCTATGCTACACAGGGCACAGAGGGACCTATACTTTACAGAGACACAAAGGGGCCCAATACTATACAGGGACACACATGGCCGGCGTTAGGGGGGGGCAAGCAGGGCAAATGCCCAGGGCCCCCATCCCCCAGGGGCCCCCTCCCAGTTCCAGTAGGAGAGGAGAGCACAGACAGCGTCCTGCAGCGTCTGGGAGTGATCCCCGGCTGCTGCCATCAGGGGTCACGCAGAGGCTGCAGGACGCTGGGCTGGTGTCTGCTCCGTGTGTGTAGCTCCCCCTCCCCCTCCCTCCAGCTCCTCTCTGCACGTGACTTCCTGCTCTGGTGTGGAGCTGTCGGGACGATGGAGGAGAGGGCTGCCGGGTGAGGATGACAGCCTGCTGCTGCTGCAAGGTACATGAGGGGGATGTACCACTACACCCAGCATGCTAGAGGGGGTAAGTATACTGTACATGTAGTGTGTAATGTGTATGAATGTAGGTGTATAATGCATGAATGCAGTGTGTGTTACATGTCCTGTGTATAGTGTGTGGACTGGATGGTTTGTATCTGTATAATGTGTTTTCATGGATGTGTGTGTGTGTGTGTGTGTATATATATATATATATATAGCTGTGTGTATATATATATATATATATATATATATATATATATATATATATAGCTGTTTGTGATTGGGTGAATAAATCCTCACTATACACTACTGGAGTGCCGTCCTCGTGTTCAATTTTTTATATATATATATATATATATATATATATATATATAATGGTGTGTGTGTATATATATATATATATATATATATATTATATATATATATATAATGGTGTGTGTGTATATATATATATATATATATTATATATATATAAAATGGTGTGTGTGTGTGTGTATATATATATATATATATATATATATATATAATGGTGTGTATATATATATATATATATATATATATATATAATGGTGTGTGTATATATATATATATATATATATATAATGGTGTGTGTGTATTAGCACTGCTGACTCCAAGTGTTGAGGTAAGTAGACTGTATATAGGAGCTGCAGCCATTCTCTGGCCTCATCAGTCCTATGTAATTGCTGCAGGTGACCACTGAGGCCGCTGATTGGCTGCAGCTCCTATGTATATAAGGCAATACGGTGAGAAAAAAAAAAAAGGTGGTATTCAGTCCTTAGGTGGTGGTCACTGTATGGCGGTAATATTGGTCTGTATATAAAGTCATTATGTGGCGGTCACTCTTTGGCATTAATATTGCTCTGTATATAGTGTATATATAGTCATTACTGCCATAGATTGACTACCACATAATGACACTATATACAGACCAATATTACCGCCATACAGTGACCACCACATAATGACTATATACACTATATACAGACCAATAGTACAGCCATAGAGTGATCGCCACATAATATTGGTCTGGATACAGAGTCATTATGCAGTGGTCAATCTATGGCGGTAATATTGGTCTGTATATAGTGTGTATATAGAGTTATGTGGCGGTCAATCTATGGCGGTAATATTGGTCTGTATATAGTGTGTATATAGAGTTATGTGGCGGTCACTCTATGGCGGTAATATTGGTCTGTATATAGTGTGTATATAGAGTTATGTGGTGGTCACTGTATGGCAGTAATATTGGTCTGTATATAGAGTTATTATGTGGTGGTCAGTCTATGGCTGTAATATTGGTCTGTATATAGAGCCATTATGCGGTGGTCACTCTTTGGCAATAATATTGGTCTGTATAAAGTGTCATTATGCGGTGGTCACTCTTTGGCATTAATATTGGTCGGTATATAGTGTATATATAGTCATTACTGCCATAGATTGACCACCACATAATGATATTGCCAAATTGCCGCCATACAGTGACCACCACATAATGACTCTATATATAAACTATATACAGACCAAAAGTACAGCCATAGAGTTACAGACACATAATATTGGTCTGTATACAGTGTATATAGAGTCATTCATTATACAGTGGTCAGTCTATAGCGGTAATATTGGTCTGTATATAGTGTATATAAAGAGTCATGCGGTGGTCACTCTATGGCGGTAATATTGGTCTGTATATAGTGTATATAAAGTCATTATGGGGCGGTCACTTTATGGTGGTAATATTGGCCTATATATAGTGAGTTTTCTTCAATAACGGTATGGAGGTAATATTTGGTCCTGATTATAGTGATTTTTTTATTTTATTTTTTTAATGCAATTCATATAAATAGTTCTTGTGTTTACACCACTAGCGGCAGTCCTGGCATGTAGTGGCAGTCCCATAATGTAGCGGCAGTCCCATAATGTAGGGGCAGTCCCATAATGTAGGGGCAGTCCCGGCATGTAGCGGCAGTCCCGGCATGTAGCGGCAGTCCTGACATGTAGCGGCAGTCCTGACATGTAGCGGCAGTCCTGACATGTAGCGGCAGTCCCGACATGTAGCGGCAGTCCCGACATGTAGCGGCAGTCCCGACATGTAGCGGCAGACCCATAATGTAGCTGCAGTCCTGACATGTAGCGGCAGTCCTGGCATATAGCGGCAGTCCCGGCATGTAACCTTCTGAACTGAGTAAGGGCCCTAATACATGGAGCGAAAATTGTCCGAATCAGGACGCTATCGCTCTGAGAGGACACTGGGGAACATGATCAGGTAGTATATATCACAGACAAGGCCTGAGGACACCGGGGGACCTTAATCAGGTAGTATATATCTTTATTGTTTACTATATACAGCAAGGATTGCACACACATCACTAATGATATACTGTATATATACACATAGGGGGGGAAATTTATCAAACATGGTGTAAAATGAAACTTGCTCAGTTGCCCCTAGCAACCAATCAGATTCCACCTTTCATTACTCACATTCTAAGTAGGTGGAATCTGATTGGTTGCTAGGGGCAACTGAGCCAATTCTTCTTTACACCAGTTTGATAAATCTCCTCCATAGCTTTTGCTGCATCATAAAAGAGCCATGTAGTAGGCTCTCTAAGCGAGCTCCATTCTACCAGATTGGCGCTCACTTCTGCGGAATATCAGGCCGTGTAATACGGCCTTAAAAGTGGCCGCACACTTCCAATAACTGCTGGCTGAACAATCCTTCAGCTGACAATTATCTGTCCCATCCGGTCCCGTCCTCCCCATACACAGAAATTTGGCACATCTGAGTGTTCCTGTGTTCTCTATGAGAGGGGAAAGCCATAGCCATACAGATCTGATGCCGGCTTATCTCTCTGAGAACAAAGAGGTTGGGCGTTGATTTTCCATCAAGCTCGACCCCCTATGTCCACTGATATCATCTGTCAGAGGACTGTCCAGAGAGCCCCATACACCTTACGCTGATGGCCGAACCCACCAGGAGCAACAGGTACCACCAACAAAAGAGTAACATGTATGGGGACCTTAAATTGTTGCTAAAATATTTCAGCATTTGGGGCCCCACCTTTAACTTCGCCCAGGGCCACATCTAGTCTAAAACCGGCCCTGGGGACACAGCGTCCTAATACTATACAGGGTCACAGAGAGGCATATACTATACAGGGCACAGAGAGGCCTATATTATACAGGGTACAGAGAGGCTTATACTATACAGGGCACAGAGGGGCCTATGCTATACAGGGCACAGAGGGACCTATACTTTACAGAGACACAAAGGGGCCTAATACTAGGCAGAGACACAGGTTCCTAATACTATACAGGGACACAGACAGGCCTATACTATACAGGGCACGTAGAGGCCTTTATTATACAGGGTACAGAGAGGCCTATACTATACAGGGCACAGAGGGGCATATACTATACTGGACACAGAGGGGCCTATGCAATACATGGCACATAGGGTCCTAGACTACACAGGGACACAGATGGGCCTTATATTATACAGGGTTGCACATAGGGGCCTATACTATACAGAGCACAGTGGGGCCTATACTATACAGGGCATAGAGGGGAATATACCATACTGGATACAGAGGGGCCTATACTATACAATGCAAAGAGGGGCCTAAACTATACTGGACACAGAGGGGCCTACACTAGGGACACAGCAGGGCCTGTACTATACTGGATACAGAGGGGCCTATACTATAGGGTGCAGAGAGAAACCTAAACTATACAGGGCACAGAGGGGCCTATACTATACAGGACACAGAGGGGCCTATGCAATACATGACACATAGGGTCCTAGACTACACAGGGACACAGATGGGCCTAATATTATACAAGGTTGCACATAGGGGCCTATACTATACAGGGCACAGTGGGGCCTATACTATACAGGGCATAGAGGGGCATATACTATACTGGATACAGAGGGGCCTATACTATACATGGCACAGAGGGAGCTATACTATACAGGGACACAGAAGGAGTACAATACTATACAGGAGCTCAGAGGGGGCCTATACTATACAGGCGCACAGAGGAGGCTTATTAATCTATAGGGGCACAGTGCTGGGACATAGAGGCCTATTACCATATAGGGGCATGGAGGGGGCATGTACCATATGAAGACACAGTAGGGACCTATAATATACAGGGGCAGAGAGGGTCCTACTACTTTATTGAGGCACAGTGGGGGCTTATACTATAAAGGGTGCACAGAGAGGCCTATACCATACTCAACACAGAAGGACCTATACTATACACAGAACAAAGGGACCTATACTATAAAGGGCACAGAGGGAGCTATACTATACAGGGCACAGAGGGGCATATACTATACTGGATACAGAGGGGCCTATACTATACATGGCACAGAGGGAGCTATACTATACAGGGACAGAGAAGGGGTCTAATACTATAAAGGAGCTCATAGGGGGCCTATAACATACAGGGGCACAGAGGAGGCTTATTAATATATATACATGGGCATAATGGGAGCCAATACTCTACAGAGACATAGAGGACTATTACGTTATGGGGGCATAGAGGGGACATGTACCATATGAAGACACAGTGGGGGCCTAAACTTTACAGGGGCAGAGAGGGGCCTACTACTTTATGGAGGCACAGTGGGGCTTATCCTATATATGGTGCACAGAAAGGGCCTAATACTATATGGGATAGCAAAGGTCTTATACTCTATGGAGACAGAGAAGGGCCTTATGCTATATAGACAAATTGGAGCAGTAGCTTGAAGGGGGAGGAAGGTCATGTGATCTGCATTGTGATGCGTCTACCACAGATTCTCTTGAAGGATACATTCCCCCGTCCTAATCCATTGCGGATTAGATGCTGATGATTTCATTGAATTAAATAAATACCTAAAATCCAGACCTGATCTTATATACCGTACATACATTAGTGACCAATCCGATTTTAGTTTTCATGTTTTTTTATACATTTAGAACATTGTAATTTTTAGGAAACATAGATAGAGATATTGTCACCTTTGTTATAGGTCAGTGGTAGAACTACAACTCCCAGCACGCTCAGGTAGGACGTAGTCCTCATCTTGTCCCAGGAGGAGTCGTCTGTGTAGCAGGAGTTGGCGGACGCTCCTGTGATAGATATATTCTGGTGTATTGTCATCTGTATATCTCATCCTTTATTCCATGAGACCTTGAGATGTCAACCAGATGCGCAGTGACCAGAGAGGAGCCAACCTGGTAATGTGTGATTTAGTGATCTATTTAAAAATCTCCAGTCCTCCAGTACTTATCAGCTGCTGTATGTCCTGTAGGAAGTGGTTTATTCTCCCCAGTCTGACACAGTGCTCTCTGCTGCCACCTCTGTCCATGTCAGGAACTGTCCAGAGCAGCAGCAAATCCCCATAGAAAACCTCTCCTGCTCTGGACAGTTCCTGACATGGACAGAGGTGGCAGCAGAGAGCACTATGTCAGACTGGAGAGAATACACCACTTCCTGCAGGACATACAGCAGCTGATAAGTACTGGAAGACTGGAGATTTTTGAATAGAAGTAAATTGCACATCTATATAACTTTCTGAAACCACTTGATTTGAAAGAAAAAGATTTTCACCGGAGTACCTCTTTAATTGCGTTTCAGCAGTGGGTTAAAAAAAAAACGGCCACAAAACGTGTAAACACGTCCTGAACAAGCCCTATGTGTACCCTGCGGTTTCTGTAAGAGCAGTATACGAGGACCGGCCTGCAGGTGGCGCTGTCCCTACTGAGGCGGAACGTTCGGTGCCGGAACTTTGTTGCCTGTGAATCCAGTGAGCGGAAGCATATTGTGGTGACACCAGTGCGCTGGGCCGGCAGACTGGACGTTGGAGGCCGGGAATCCCCGGAGATAAGTGCGGAGGAGGAGGCCGGGGAGCGAGCGCCATGGCGGAGAGTATAGTGAGTGTATGAGGAGGGGGCGGCCGTGTACGGGCGGAGGGGAGGCCGGGAGCCGCTGTAGTGTCAGGCTGAGCCGCTGTGTCATCAGTGTCACTCCCGGCTCTGCTGTGTCATAGAGATGTGTACATGTATAATACACACTATACTGGATACTACATGTATAATACACACTATACTGGGTACTACATGTATAATACACACTATACTGGGTACTACATGTATAATACACACTATACTGGATACTACACACACTATACTGTATAACACACACTATACTGGATACTACATGTATAATACACACTATACTGGGTACTACATGTATAATACACACTATACTGGGTACTACATGTATAATACACACTATACTGGATACTACACACACTATACTGTATAACACACACTATACTGGATACTACATGTATAATACACACTATACTGGATACTACATGTATAATACACACCATACTGTATACAACACACACTATACTGTATAACACACACTATACTGGATACTACATGTATAATACACACTATACTGGATACTACATGTATAATACACACTATACTGGATACTACATGTATAATACACACTATACTGGATACTACATGTATAATACACACTATACTGGATACTACATGTATAATACACACTATACTGGATACTACACACACTATACTGTATAATACACACTATACTGGGTACTACATGTATAATACACACTATACTGGATACTACATGTATAATACACACTATACTGGATACTACACACACTATACTGTATAATACACACTATACTGGATACTACATGTATAATACACACTATAATGGATACTACATGTATAATACACACTATAATGGATACTACATGTATAATACACACTATAATGGATACTACATGTATAATACACACTATAATGGATACTACATGTATAATACACACTATAATGGATACTACATGTATAATACACACTATACTGGATACTACATGTATAATACACACTATACTGGATACTACACACACTATACTGTATAATACACACTATACTGGATACTACATGTATAATACACACTATACTGGATACTACACACACTATACTGTATAATACACACTATACTGGATACTACATGTATAATACACACTATACTGGATACTACATGTATAATACACACTATAATGGATACTACATGTATAATACACACTATACTGGATACTACACACACTATACTGTATAATACACACTATACTGGATACTACATGTATAATACACACTATACTGGATACTACATGTATAATACACACTATAATGGAAACTACATGTATAATACACACTATACTGGATACTACACACACTATACTGTATAACACACACTATACTGGATACTACATGTATAATACACACTATACTGGATACTACACACACTATACTGTATAATACGCACTATACTGGATACTACATGTATAATACACACCATACTGTATACAACACACACTATACTGTATAATACACACTATACTGGATACTACATGTATAATACACACTATACTGGATACTACATGTATAATACACACTATACTGGATACTACATGTATAATACACACCATACTGTATACAACACACAGTATACTGTATACAACACACACTATACTGGATACTACATGTATAATACACACTATACTGGATGCTACATGTATAACACACTATACTGGATGCTACATGTATAATACACACCATACTGTATACAACACACACTATACTGTATAACACACACTATACTGGATACTACATGTATAATACACACTATACTGGATACTACATGTATAATACACACTATACTGGATACTACATGTATAATACACACCATACTGTATACAACACACACTATACTGTATAATACACACTATACTGGATGCTACATGTATAATACACACTATACTGGATACTACATGTATAATACACACTATACTGGATACTACATGTATAATACACACCATACTGTATACAACACACACTATACTGTATAATACACACTATACTGGATGCTACATGTATAATACACACTATACTGGATACTACATGTATAATACACACTATACTGGATACTACATGTATAATACACACCATACTGTATACAACACACACTATACTGTATAATACACACTATACTGGATACTACATGTATAATACACACACTATACTATATACATATATAATACATACACACTGCTGTATAATAGACACCTACATACATATATGATATATACACACTGCTGTATGACACCTATATACATATATAATACATACACTGTATAATAGACACCTATATATATATATATATACACTCAGCGGCCACTTTATTAGGTACACCATGCTAGTAACGGGTTGGACCCCCTTTTGCCTTCAGAACTGCCCCAATTCTTGGTGGCATAGATACAACAAGGTGCTGGAAGCTTCCTCAGAGATTTTGGTCCATAGTGACATGATGACATCACACAGTTGCCGCAGATTTGTCGGCTGCACATCCATGATGCCAATCTCCCGTTCCACCACATCCCAAAGATGCTCTATTGGATTGAGATCTGGTGACTGTGGAGGCCATTGGAGTACAGTGACCTCATTGTCATGTTCAAGAAACCAGTCTGAGATGATTCTAGCTTTATGACATGGCGCATTATCCTGCTGAAAGTAGCCATCAGATGTTGGGTCCATTGTGGTCATAAAGGGATGGACATGGTCAGCAACAATACTCAGGTAGGCTGTGGCGTTGTAACCATGCTCAATTGGTACCAAGGGGCCCAAAGAGTGCCAAGAAAATATTCCCCACACCATGACACCACCACCACCAGCCTGAACCGTTGATACAAGGCAGGATGGATCCATGCTTTCATGTTGTTGACGCCAAATTCTGACCCTACCATTCGAATGTCGCAGCAGAAATTGAGACTCATCAGACCAGGCAACGTTTTTCCAATCTTCTACTGTCCAATTTCGATGAGCTTGTGCAAATTGTAGCCTCAGTTTCCTGTTCTTAGCTGAGCGGAGTGGCACCCGGTGTGGTCTTCTGCTGCTGTAGCCCATCTGCCTCATAGTTGGCCGTACTGTGCGCTCAGAGATGCTCTTCTGCCTACCTTGGTTGTAACGGTTGGCTATTTGAGTCACTGTTGCCTTTCTATCAGCTGGAACCAGTCTGCCCATTCTCCTCTGACCTCTGGCATCAACAAGGCATTTCCGCCCACAGAACTGCCGCTCACTGGATGGTTTTTCTTTTTCGGACCATTCTCTGTAAACCCTAGAGATGGTTGTGCGTGAAAATCCCAATAGATCAGCAGTTTCTGAAATACTCAGACCAGCCCTTCTGGCACCAACAACCATGCCACGTTCAAAGGCCTCAAATCACCTTTCTTCCCCATACTGATGCTCGGTTTGAACTGCAGGAGATTGTCTTGACCATGTCTACATGCCTAAATGCACTGAGTTGCCGCCATGTGATTGGCTGATTAGAAATTAAGTGGTAACGTGCAGTTGGACAGGTGTACCTAATAAAGTGGCCGGTGAGTGTATAAAACATACACTATACTGTATAATAGACACCTATATACATATATAATAAATACACTATGCTGTATCATGGACTCCTATATACACCTATAAAGAAGCACATACTCTTATGTATCAGCCTATATCTCATACATATGTAGTAATTTTTATGAAGGTTTTGTATTGCCCCCCAAAAGTTATACAAATCCCAAATATACACTTATTACGGGAAATGCTTATAAAGTGCATTTTTTCCCTGCACTTACTACTGCATCAAGGCTTCACTTCCTGGGTAACATGGCGATGTCACTTCCTGGATAACATGGTGATGTCACTTCCTGGATAGCATGGCGACGTCACTTCCTGGATAGCATGGCGATGTCACTTCCTAGATAACATGGGGATGTCACTTCCTGGATAATATGGTGATGTCAGTTCCCGACTCCCAGATCTGTGCGGGCTTTGGCTGCTGGAGAGGATGATGGCAGGGGGACACTGAGGGACACAGGGCACTGGAGGGACACTGAGCATCCCCCTGCTATCTTCATCTCCAGCAGCCACAGTCCGCACAGCTCTGGGAGTCGGGAATTGACGTCACCACGTTACCCAGGGAGTGACGTCACCACGTTACCCAGGGAGTGACGTCACCACGTTACCCAGGGAGTGACGTCACCACGTTACCCAGGGAGTGACGTCACCACGTTACCCAGGGAGTGACGTCACCACGTAACCCAGGGAGTGACGTCACCACGTAACCCAGGGAGTGACGTCACCACGTAACCCAGGGAGTGACGTCACCACGTAACCCAGGGAGTGACGTCACCACGTAACCCAGGGAGTGACGTCACCACGTAACCCAGGGAGTGACGTCACCACGTAACCCAGGGAGTGACGTCACCACGTAACCCAGGGAGTGACGTCACCACGTAACCCAGGGAGTGACGTCACCACGTAACCCAGGGAGTGACGTCACCACGTAACCCAGGGAGTGACGTCACCACGTAACCCAGGGAGTGACGTCACCACGTAACCCAGGGAGTGACGTCACCACGTAACCCAGGGAGTGACGTCACCACGTAACCCAGGGAGTGACGTCACCACGTAACCCAGGGAGTGACGTCACCACGTAACCCAGGGAGTGACGTCACCACGTTACCCAGGGAGTGAATGTACCGACTAACTACAAAAACAGGAGAGACATCAATCGAGACCAACCTAGAACCTCCGTCTGCCGGGGTCTAGAGCAGGGATGGGGAACCATTGGCCCTCCAGCTGTTGCAGAACTACATTTCCCATCATGCCTGGACAGCCAGAGCTTTAGCATTGTCTATCCTGGCATGATGGGAGTTGTAGTCTTATCTCTCTTATGGCGTCCTGTCTCTGTATGTGTGAATCTTCTCTCGTCTATAGATAATCCGGATCCAGTCTCCGGAGGGTGTGAAGCGCATCAGTGCCAGCAAGCGGGAATCTGCTGCAACGTTTCTTAAAAAGGTTTGTCTCCTTTTCTTCCTAATGGGTTAATGCTGGAGCTGTACCCCCGTAGACCATCTGCTGCACCCCCACGTTACATTACCTGTCATTATTAAAGAAGAATCTTCTGACACCTCACAGACGCACGTCAGATGTTTAGCTCAAGGTCCGAGCGTTCACCTAAGCTGAACGCTTCTCAGTAACATGGGGAAACTGGTGTCAAAGCTTTCAGATACTCTCCCCATTACATGGATGATGGGACCTTTTGACAATGATTTGGTCTCTATAAAAAGACCCTATTACACCAAACGATTATCAGCCATATTCGGACGTTAATCGTCTTGTGTAATAGAAGATAACGACCAGCCGACGTGAATGATGTTGGCTGATCGTTGCTGACGTTTGTCTTTCTACATGCCGAAAGACAACTACTAATATAGCAGCGATCTGCTGATGTCACTCCGGGGAACAGGAGTACATCAGGAGTACATGCCCAAAGTTTTTATTGTCCGGGGTTTCAGCAATGAGATCAGGAAGATGAGACGGGGTGAGTGCGCGGTGATGCTCACAGTAAGGGATTACGTTGGATCACAGCAGCACCGCAACCACATTCAGTGATTGTGGTGCAGCATGACGTTGCGTCGTCTTGTACCCCTATGCCTAATCCTGTCTGCGGTAAAGTGAACTGCTGAAAAGTGCTGCACACCACAATCCATACATCCACTCTCCTTGTGTTTTTTTAGGTAGCGAAAGAGTTTGGATTTAGAAACAACGGCTTCTCTGTGTATCTGAACAGGAACCGGACGGGAGAGATATCTGCCAGCCAAAACAAGTCTCTAAACTTACTGAAAATCAAGTGAGTACACCACCCTGTATGCCAGCGCCATGGACCATAACCCTCCATTACATAGCTACATTGTCCTTGTCTGACTGCAGGCCTGCGACCTGTAACAGAAAACAGGCTTGTGATGCAGAGTTACATCTGTAGAATGTTCCATCTGTGTGTAATGAGTAGGGGGTCACACTGCCAGGTCCCTCACATGTCAGGAGAACAAAGCAGCTTATTCCAGTACTCAGCACAGTGAAGTCTATGATGACTGTGCAGGGTGGTAATGCAGCCCAGACCTGTTCAGCTCCATCCACTTACATAGACAGAGCCGCAGTACCAGGCACGGCCACACTCATATGACTGTCGCTGTACTGGGTATTGATGATTGGGGATCCTAAGGGAGGGACCCCCCACTGATCACACAGACATCTCTAGAGAAGGAATGAGGGTCATTTTACATACTTGACAAAAAAGCCACAGAATCCAAGCAGGGATTTGCTATGTGGTGGCGCCAGGGCTCTTACCATTGAGAGAGTCAGAGAGCCACATTTTGTAACTCTCATAACTGAGTGCACCCATTTATCTGTTTATTCTCCGACTGGATGCAGCAGGTCGGTGGATTTGCTTAAAGGGTTTTTTTTTCTGGAAAGTTAATACTTAGCTATGCTGCCAGAGCTGCAAGGATATGACAATGATGTATACTTACCTTTCCCACTCCACCTCCGCTACCGGATCCCAGGTCGACAGCTCCGTGTTGCTGTCAGTGTTTTGAAAACAGCCGATGATGTGCCGTTCCCACTGGAAATGATCGCTCAGCATAGAGTTTATACTCACTGCAGATGTTATAAAAGCATTGAGAGAGAGATGTTATAAAAACTTTTGGAGAGGGGGGAGCCTAGGATGCAGCAGAGGAGGAGCGGGATAGGTAAGTATACATCACTTTTTGGTCCACGGCAGCATGGCTAAGTATCAATTTTTTGTGGACAGCCCCTTTAAGTGTTTAGAGTGGCTGTATGGCATTACTGCAGCTCCACTCCCGTAGAAGTGAATGGAACACACAGAATGGAACCTTCTGCTTCAGGATTCCTTTCTCTGTGTATGTCAGCCATATCTATAAGGATGGTCCGAAGCTGCCGAGGTTCGGGTTTGTATGAACCCGAACGCTCGGCATCAGATTCCCGCTGTCTGCCCGCTCCGTGCAGCGGGTGGATACAGCCGGAGGACCGCCTGGAAAACTGGGATACAGCCTATGGCTATGGCTGTATCCCAGTTTTCCAGCCGGTCCTCCCGCTGTATCCACCCTCTCCACGGAGGTGGAAGACAGCGGGAATAATTGGCGAGAGTTCGGGTTCGTACAAACCCGAACCTCGGCAGGTTCGGACCATCCCTAATGATAAACAATTCACGGACAGGGGTGCTGGTTTTGAAGGGGTTAAAGGGGTATTTCGGGTCTTTTTCTTTCAAATCAGCTGCTTTCAAAAAGTTATATAGATTTGTAATTTTACTTCTTTAAAAAAAATCCCTCCAGTCTACCAGTACTTATCAGCTACTGTATGCCCTGCAGGAAGGGGTGTATTCTCTCCAGTCTGACACAGTGCTCTCTGCTGCCACCTCTGTCCATGTCAGGAACTGTCCAGAGCAGCAGAGGTTTTCTATGGGGATTTGCTGCTGCTCTGGACAGTTCCTGACATGGACAGAGGTGGCAGCAGAAAGCACTGTGTCAGACTGGAAAGAATACACCACTTCCTGCAGGACCTACAGCAGCTGATAAGTGTTGGAAGACTGGAGGTTTTTAAATAGAAGTAAATTACAAAACTATATAACTTATTGATACCAGTTGATTTGAAAGAAAAAGATTTTTGCCGGAGTGCCCCTTTAAGGTTAAACACCGCAGCGTCTAACCTGTTGCTCAGTCATCCGTTCTTCTCACCCTTTATAAATGTGAGCCGCTCCCGGTTGTCACCTGACGCCGCCTGCAGCTGGTAAATAATGAATGGCTCATCGCTGTTTTGTTTGCTTCCCTTCGTAGACATGGAGACATGCTGTTCCTCTTTCCATCCAGCTCTGCTGGCCCGTCATCCGAGGTTATGGATATTTCCGCAGCTGCTCAATCTTCCAGGCCAGCAAGTGCGCCTCTAGTGGTGGAAGATGATATTGACCAGTATCTCAACAAACAAGACGGAAAGATCTACAGGAACAGAGACCCCCAGCTGTAGGTGTCATTGTCTTGGTATATTGATCTAATATGTTTGTGTCCTGACAGGAGAGTCTAGAATTTTTTTGTGTTTTAATTTTTTGCCAGTGAATTTGTATGCCTTTACATAGGCGTAGAAATCGGCGTATTTTGACAAGCCCGAGTACATAATTTGCTGGATGCTAAACTTTTCTTTGTTGATTAGGAGTCTATGGGCAGCACTGGTTTATTTACATCCTTCCAGACGTCATGGTAGTGCTGTATTATTGGTGTATTGTTTCTTTAGATGAACTATAGATTCCCCCCCATAGAGAGTTATTATATGTGGCCGGGATATTGACATCTGACTGGAGGGCTCCCCATGGTCTTCAGAATGAACCAGGACTTAAGCTTCAGTGCATAGTGATCCTCTGGGCCACATACTGTGCATGGCCCATTTACTCAATTACAGCTTTATTTCAAGTCCGTGTACAGGTGCAACATTTTGACCTTGGTCCCATAATTGTCTGTAATCACAATGTATGGGGTATCCTTGGATATTCTATACATTTAGCAGATCGGAATACCCCTCTCTCTTAGGAACCTATTACACAAAATTATTATCAATCATACTTGGTCAATTACCGTCCGTTCTGCTACATAAACATACCCACAGACACACCGTGCCACTGTGCTACAACAATATACAGTCAGACACACCTCTGCTACATCATCATACACAAACTGTTCTGCTACATAGAAAGACACACACACCTCTGCCACATAAACATTCACAGACACACTTCTCTGCTACATCATCATACACACACAGCTCTGCTACATACAGAGATACACACACACACACACACACAGTTCTGCTACATGAACATAACCACAGACACACCGTGCCACTGTGCTACAACAATATACAGTCAGACACACCTCTGTTACATCACCATACACACACAGCTCTGCTACATACAGAGATACACACACAGTTCTGCTGCATAAACATACTCACACCTCTCTGCTACATATAGACACACAAATATGTATATAAACACAAAATTTTAATATATTGTCCCTATCTACACAGTATCTGGAGTATATATTCCTCACAGTCATGTGACTAATCCGGCAGGTCCTTTAGCCCCTGTTCTTGGCGAGTTTTACTATGGGGCTTCCACTAAAGAAACCTTGATGTGATATACATCACCTCCAGATGAATCTCCTGCCCTGATCTCACAGATCGGTTCCCGGCAGGAGAATGGAGAGGACTGTGCAGCTATCGGTCGCTGCACAGTTCTCTCAGCACTCGGGCACAGCTTTATCATCGATTTGCCTAAACATTAGGAAAGCAGTCAGGGCGCTCTGACAATGTCAGGAACTTTTTAGCAAGATATTTTCTTGTTAATAAGGGCATCTTATACAAAATAGTATACAAATACAAATAGTAAATCTGTGTATGTAATATTGAAGGATGGGTTTTCTTGCTAAGATTGTTTTTCCTTCTTTCACCTGCAGATGTCGCCATGGTCCACTCGGTAAATGTGTGCACTGTGTCCCCCTAGAGGTGAGGATGGGGACATAGAGATAGTGGCAGGGAGTGTGTGTATTATCCCCTTAGATAACACTGTGTTGTCCCGCAGCCTTTCGATGAGGATTATCTCAACCATCTGGAGCCTCCAGTGAAACACATGTCCTTTCACGCCTATATCCGCAAGCTGACGGGAGGCGCAGACAAGTGAGTAGCAGATTCCACATATCTCAGACACCACTGGAAAGGGAGAGCTGAGATAACTAAGAGGATCTCATCCTGACCTATAATTCTATGTGCTTTCCAGATGACCTTGCGCCACCTATCCCAACACACAAAACCCTGTGTCACTCTTAAAGGGGTTATGCAGCATTAGAAAAACATGGTTGCTTTCTTCTGGTGTGCTTTTACAGATTGTTCCATTAAAGTAAATAGAGTTGTAATACCACTCACATCCTGAGGGCAGGGGTGGCGCTGTTTTTGGTGGAAAGCAACTGTGTGTTTTTTTTATCGTGGATCGTTCATTTGGTCTCTCCCAATCCCTTCCTATGTGTATGGGGGCTGTAAGGACATCCACTGAAGCAGGAGCGCTACCCTACTGCTCTGGCTGTAATAGACTCAGAATATGAAAAACTCCTCAGCCTTTTGGTCAGATGGAAATCAGTCCTCGTGTTTTTTTGCAGCCGATGGATCCCATTGACTTTAAAGCAGGTTCTGCCCAGAGAAGCTGCTGATAGGCCGCAGAAGCTGAATACCCCATGAGTTGATTACTGTCCATAACGTTCCTCCCCCCCCCCCCCCCTGCATTATTTATTATTGCCCTTGCGCAAATCTGCTGCCTAGGAGCATTTATGGCGTTTACCCTCCGACCCTGACCCCGAACTGATTGTGAACTGATTGTGTTTTTTTGGGGTTTTTTTGCAAATTGTGTGAATAATATGAGTTGTAGTGTGTGCCTGGTGGTGAGTGTGCCTGGTGTGGACGATGAGTGTGCATGGTGTGGAGGATGAGTGTGCATGGTGTGGAGGATGAGTGTGCATGGTGTGGAGGATGAGTGTGCATGGTGTGGAGGATGAGTGTGCATGGTGTGGAGGATGAGTGTGCATGGTGTGGAGGATGAGTGTGCATGGTGTGGAGGATGAGTGTGCATGGTGTGGAGGATGAGTGTGCATGGTGTGGAGGATGAGTGTGCATGGTGTGGAGGATGAGTGTGCATGGTGTGGAGGATGAGTGTGCATGGTGTGGAGGATGAGTGTGCATGGTGTGGAGGATGAGTGTGCATGGTGTGGACCCACCATGCACACTCCCATTATCCACACTCTCTCAACATTCATACAATTTGCAAAAAAACCCCCAATCACTTCAATTCACAAATTCACAGACAAACATACACTTACGCCTTGAGTGACCTCCGGGAGTATTGGTAGCGGTCCGAATGGCAGAGCCCACTATACATATATGAATATGCATAGTGGGCGGGATGGACTGGGCAGGGTCCGGTGGTGCACGGGGCTGGAGGGTGACGCCCAAAATGCTCTTAGGTAGCAGATTTGCCTAAGGGCAATTAGGGAATTAATAAATAATGCGGGGGGGGGGGGGGGGGGGGGGGGGCGTTAGGGACAGCAATCAACTCATGGGGTACTCAGCTTCCCTGGGCAGGACCTGCTATTAGTTTTGCTTTAAGGCTCAAGCAACATATTTCTTATGACCAGAATGGATGTTGTTTGCAATTAAAACAATGGCCGTTCTTGTCATAGAGAAATGTGTTGCACTGAAGTCAATGCAATTAGCGTCGTTTTTTCACACAGTGTATTAAACAGTTGTTCACTACGGCCATAGAAATAATTGACATGTCAATTATTTCCCGCCTTTGCGCATGGATTTCAAGGCGATTTTCAATGCAATAACGGCCATTGTTCGTACCATGTTTGAACATAGTCTTAATGAATTCTGTTGTGGTGTCCATTGTTTCAAGAAAAGCATTGCTGCGTGCTGCACTGTTATTACGGACCTCCTGGTGGAGCCCATGGTGTTACTGTAATCACCATCATAGATTGAGTCCCAAGCCTAGCAGTATGAGGTATATAGCAATCCAGAGAGATTCTTTAGGATAGGCAATGCATGTATGAGAGGAGGGGGTGACCCCCGGGATGCCCACCATTCAGCAGATGTAATAGCTGCTGCTCCTTCCTGGGCGCCTTCGCCCTTTAAGGGACAGTGTCATTAGAAAATGACTTATTGTTTAAATAATGTTTTTATGTTAAATATATTTTTTAGAGAATTTTTAGTGACACTTTTTATTTTCACTCCGCTGACCGCGCTGCAGGGATGATATAATGTCTGACGGCCACCATTGGATGTTACTTCCAGGGACATTAACGTTTTTTATTTTCAGGGGGAAATTTGTGGCCTTGGAGAATATCAGCTGTAAGATTAAATCGGGCTGTGAGGGTCACCCACCGTGGCCGGAAGGAATCTGTACCAAATGCCAGCCCAGCGCCATCACACTCAACCGACAGGTAAAGGTCTCGTCAGGTTCGACGGCAGATTAGATGAATCTAACCTAATGATATGTCCCTATTGCACAGGAGGAGGAAGGTCCTCCCTTACGTCTCTCACCGTCATCCGTAACGCCGTTCTGGTGCAGTTAGTCGTTCACTCCATGGTTCGGTTATACCGTTAGGAGCACTGCCCGTCCCCATAGCTGTGATTTGCCTCCGGCCGGCCCTCCTCTTCTGATGATTATCAATGGAGAGGATCAATTGAGGGCGGGGCATTGCTCCTAAGGGCCCTATTCCACCGGACGATTATCGTTCGCATAATCGTTAACGATTAACGATCTCAAACGACTGCTATTGCGAAAGACCTTAAAACGTTCACTCATTTCCATGGAACGATAATCGTTACTTATGATCGTATTTGCAATCGTTTTTTCTTCGTTATTTCTTCGCTATTGCGTTCGTATCTACTGCGAACGACCGAACGATGTCTTAATCAATGCGAACGTTTTGCAAACGAGCAACGATAAAAATAGGTCCAGGTTTTATAAAGCGATCAACGATTTCTTGTTCGGTCGTTAATCGTTAACTGCATTTCAACCGAACGATTATCGTTTAGATTTAAACGATTTAACGATAATCTGAACGATAATCGTCCGGTAGAATAGGGCCCTAACAGTCTTACCAGACCAAGGAGTAAACAACTAAGTGCCCAGGAACAGCGCCGAGGAGGAAGGTAAGGCTGGGGTCACACTACGCTGCATTATTGTGCATCTTTTTGGATCCGTTTCTCCATTGACTTCCATTATAAAAAAAAAAGGATTAAAACGCATCTATTTATTTTTTTAGCGCGCCCAAAAATGTGGTCAATCGCTGCAAAAAATTTGATGTATTTTGATTAGTTTTCGTGTACGTTTTTGTGGATGCGTTTTGATCCGCTTCTTCTATGATGGAAGTCAATGGAAAAAACAGATGCAAACAAATGCGTTCGTTTTTTCATCTGTTGAAAAAAAAGTATATAGTGTGAACCCAGCCTTACCTTCCTCCTCAGCATCTCCTGTGCAGTAGGGACATAGCAGCAGGTTAGATCCATCTCACTTGCTGAGAGTTCCCCTTTAATGACCTTTTCTTCTTAGCGCTATAACTTTTTTTTTAATGACCCCGTTCATTTTACCATAAAATGTAGAAAAAAAAATTATTTGTAGGGTAAAACAAGTCTAATTTTTGGAGGGTTTAGTTTTCTTGACGTTCACCGTGTGTCATCAGGTCAGAAGCATTACAGGGACACCCAACTGGTGAAAGGAGGCGCACCTGTTTTATATCTGGTCCCTGTCCCTATGGACCACAGCATCCGGGACAGGGATGGGAAACCTTTGGCAAAACTACAGTTCCCATCATGCCATCAAGCTTTAGCTATGCCTGTCCGGGTATGATAGGATTTGTAATTTTGCAACAGTTTGGAGGGCCGAAGGTTCTCCATCCCTGATCTAGGGGGATAAATTGCTGGGATGGGAGGTGTTAGGTGTCATACTGTATACACCCGTTACATATAGAGCAGACCCGCCTCCTTAGCTCACTCCATATACCCAGAATGCACTTCTCATGTAAGCGGACATCGGAATACAGCAAAGCATGAAGGGGACAGTAACAAGTAATGTATAGGACATGTAGCAGAGCTGAGTGTTTCACTGTCACAAGTTAAAGGTCCCCATTTTATATGGTTAAACGAGTTGTTCACCAGTTTTTTTTTTTTTTTCTAAATCAGTTGGTGCCAGAGATTTGTAATTTACTTCTATAAAAAAAATCTCCAGTCTTCTAGTACTTATCAGCTGCTGTATGTTCTTCAGGAAGTGGTGTATTCTCTCCAGTCTGACACAGTGCTCTCTGCTGCCACCTCTGTCCATGTCAGGAACTGTCCAGAGCAGCAGCAAATCCCCATAGAAAACCTCTCCTGCTCTGGACAGTTCCTGCATACAGCAGCTGATAAGTACTGGAAGACTGGAGATTTTTGAATAGAAGTAAATTACCAATCTCTGGCACTTTCTGGCACCAGTTGATCTGAAAGAAAAATGTTTTTTTGGGGAACAACGCCTTTAACGTGCCTAAAGAGCAGATGTTATAAGCTGCAGTAACAGATGGGATTGTGACAATAGACGCTGCTTTTCATATGTTGGTTTCCTGTTCTAATGCAAATATTGATACAGTCTGTTCTTTAGTTTCCCTTTTTTTTTAACATGTACATTCCTATTTCTTTTCCTCACAACAGAAATACAGACATGTGGACAACATTATGTTCGAAAATCACACGATCGCCGACCGCTTCCTGGACTTCTGGCGCAAAACCGGAAACCAACGCATAGGCTACTTGTATGGACGTTACACCGAACACAAGGACATCCCGCTAGGCATCCGGGCTGAGGTGGCCGCCATCTATGAACCGCCTCAGGTAGGCGATGACTTGTTCCCTATGATGATATATATTCAGGTACTGTTTTTAAGAATATTTTGTGAAACCATTACAATGACAATGGCCTTCTAAAACTTACATTCCTTTAAGGGGTACTCTTGCGAAAAATCTTTTTCTTTCAAATCAGCTGGTTTCAGAAAGTCATGTAGTTTTTTAATTCTGTTTTAAAAATCTCCAGTACTTATCAGCTGCTGTATGCCCTGCAAGAAGTGGTGTATTCTCTCCAGTCTGACACAGTGCTCTCTGCTGCCACCTCTGGCCATGTCAGGAACTGTCCAGAGCAGGAGAGATTTTCTACAGGGATTTGCTGCCGGTCTGGACAGTTCCTGACATGGACAGAGATGGCAGCAGAGAGCACTGTGTCAGACTGGAGAGAATACACCACTTTCTGCATGACATACAGGAGCTGATAAGTACTGGAGGACTGCATATTTTTATAATAGAAGTAAATTAGAAAATTTTATTACTTTCTGAAACCAGTTGATTTGAAAGAAAAATATTTTTATTTTTAGGCCTAGTTCACACTTTGTACAAATAAGGGCAAAATACAGCTTTATATAGATAAATACGGCCTGAAATAATGATCATGTTCTTTATTTCAGGCCGTATTTATCCAAATATGGCCGTATTTTTCCCTTTTTTTTACGTTGTGTGAACATGGCCTTAAAGTGGTCCGTCTAATGATAATGCCCATAATACTTCCTGCAGATATGACAGTAGAGTGTGTGTGCATTGTATCCTCATCATCTTTCTCTTTTTAGATTGGGACACAGAACAGCCTGGAGCTGCTTGATGATCCAAAAGCAAAAGTGGTGGATGAGATTGCAGCCAAGCTTGGATTAAGAAAGGCAAGGACAAAAAACTGCTTCAGAGAATTGTAACCTCTGTGTCTGGGAATGGCCATAGGTTTTATTGCTGTGGGATAATGTATTTTCCAGCTTACACTGATCAGTACCACTCAATAATGTCCTTCATGCTGCGCCTGCTTCTTTGTGTAATATATAGCGGTATATAAGATCAGGATCTCCCATTTTATCTGTATTTTGTCCATGGAAAATGACATGGCATCTGATCTCCATCCACTTAGCTGAGCTTACGGAATACACGGTAAGAGATGGATCCTGCAGAGAGGAGAGCTGCTAATAACTGTATGGACATGATGGTTTATTTCTGATTTCACGCGGAACGATTATCAGTCAGCGATGTTGCAAGAAACGCACCTGCAGCCTATAATCGACCCATGTAAAAGTCACAGTGATCAGCTAAGAACGGGGAAAATGTCATCGCATCAGCCACACATCATCCTATGTAAACAGGCAGTGTGAGGCTGATAACTATAAAGACAGACTGACAGCACAGATATGTATGTAGAATTTGGTATATACATATATCTTTGCTGTTTCCAGATCACACAGCAGTGCATACTTACCTAGCACTGCTGCTCCTGTGATCCTCTTCTCTGGCTCTTCTGTCCAGCCGCTGTGTCTTTAGGTCTGCCTTCCTCCTCACTGATTGACAACCCGCAGAGGCAGGGACCTGAAGACACAGCGTCTAGAAGGGAGAGGCGGAGAAACAGGATGCCAAGTCACAGCAGCAACGCACTAGGTAAGTACTGTATGTACCGCTGTGTGATCTGGAAACTGACAGCAAAGATACATGTATCTCCTGTATGTACAGTATATCCTATATGTATATCACTGTGCTGTCAGTTTCAATGGCTGCATTAATGATACATGGATCGTTTGTTTAGCTCGGCCAGTTGATTCGTCTTGCTTTGCAAAGGCGCTGCAAATGAGCACCGATCTCGCTGTTCGGCGCTTGTTTGCGGCCGAAAAATCTGTTGTCTTAATTGACTTGTACCTGAAACAACAGGTGCACTTTAAAGTGTCACTGTCACCACATCATAGAGAAATGTCAAAAGCTTTCATGGGTCCACCTCTGAGTGTTTACACCCGTACAGATAGTCAGGATTAGCGAAGAGAAGACCGCGCCGCAACACATCATCTACTCGCTCTGTGTCAGTATAATCATTCGGGCTCCATAGACTTACATTATGAGCCTGACTGATCATATGACAGAGTCAGGAGAGGACTACACTTAGTGCACTCTTCTTCCGATCAGTACGGGTCCGAACACTCTCCGACCCTGACCGATCAAAACTTTTTACCTGTCTCTATGACGTCTCTCTGACACTTCAAACGTTTTTTATGCTGACAGTGACACTTTAAGGATTTGCTCGGGTTCACACCGTGCTAGCTCACCATGCCATCTCTTTTTAGGTCGGCTGGATATTCACAGACCTGGTCTCAGAAGATACCAGAAAAGGTACTGTCCGGTACAGTAGGAACAAGGTAAGATCAGGATGTCCGTGCTTGAGGGGTGGCACCAGCCATTGCATGTTTTAATCTTTTACATTGCTTTACATGTATTCTATATACATTATTAAATACTAAAATCATCCGGTTCAGTTAGTTATGATTCAAGAAAAAAAATTTCCGGCATCATCCATCAGCAAACGGCGGCATACACTGATAGGATCCAGTTACTTGCTATAAGTGGAAGACACATTCACTCTTCCTATGTCTGTAGATCTATCACTCAGCCTTGTTCTTGTTTCCCAGGATTCTTATTTCCTGAGTGCGGAAGAATGCATCACGGCCGGCTTCTTTCAGAACCAACACCCAAACCTATGCCGGCTGTCTCCGGACGGACACTTTGGCTCCAAGTTTGTGACTGTGGTGGCTACAGGTAAGATGTTCTCTAACTTACTGAGTGTATGTGTTGTATATCTTGCCTGCAGCCGTTATGAACGATGGTGTAAGTTGTATGTTGGCCTTCTGACTATCCGCTGACCGATGTTGGTGGAGAGATGGGTTGGGCATGTTGACTTTGCACCTCCTGACCCTGATTAATTTGATATATTTGCCACTCTTCTGCTTGCCACTGTTCCTCTGTTATAACTTTTTATTTATTATAAACTATACTGGAGATGTTACGGTCTGGGAAATTACATCTCCCAGCATGCCGTGTGCCACCTTCAGTCTGTGTTTACCATAAAGGCTATGGCAGTTCCTTGTAATATAGCTACGACGATACTTACCTGTCCACACTCTCCCTGGTGGGGTTTCCGGTTTCACAGCTGAATGACGGCCCGCTCAGCCAATCACTGTGCTGTCCCACCATAGCCAACGATTGGCTGAGGGGGTTGTCACTCAGCTGGGAATCCAACCTGGAGTGCGGACAGGTAAGTATGGTGTCTTTATTATTTTTTCACACCACAGCAGCATCATGTATAATATTTTTAAGGCTATAGCACTGTGAGAATGGAGGGCTATAGATTTCATGGTAATTAGTATTGCAGTGGATTTCACTGCGACCCATATGGGGGAAAGGAATGACTATCTGACATCCCACAGTGACGTCACTGGATCACGTGTCCTCCGTCTTTGCAGTGGGCTGGGTTGCAAGTGCTAGCCTGGCCCGCTGGAGAGCTGGAGGACACGTGATCCGCTCTTTTGTTTGTTTTAATTTAAAGTGTCACTGTCGTGTTTTTTTTTTTTTATATTCCCAGCGTACTAGCCGTTTTCTATTAGAAAACAGTGCTGTAAGTGTCCGGCCTAGGGATGACAGAAGCTGAGGCCATGCCAGCAGCAGGAGGTGTGATTAATAGGGACTGTGGGACTAAGCAAGGGCTCACACTGCATTTGTCTATACGTATAACGTATACCTTTTATACTCTTAAAAGTTATAAAAACCTATATGGTAAACAGATGCTAAAGCCATACAGCAGAACCAGTCTCCTATTTACTTACATAGTTAATAAGGGTGAAAAAAAAGACGCGTCCATCTTGTCCAACTTGATATCACATGTAATCTGGTGTCAGTAACATTAATAATAATTTAGGGATCTTTTATACAGCCAAGAACAGAAATGGAAACCAGTGAATTACACCAGTAAAACACAAATCACAGTGTGAACCAAACCTAAAAAAGAAAATCCTTAAAAAAGCTAAAAAAGACATTTTTGGCACATACTAAATTTTTGGCAAAAATGTAGAAAGTTCAAGTCAAAAACCTTTGATCCTATTAATCTAACAACATGACCATTTTCAGTACAGGTTGTTTATCTGGTGCATTGAGCCTCATGGAAAACACCTGGCATCCTGGGCCTGAGGTGCGCAGCTTTTGTTGTTGTTGAATCAATGGAATGAATACTGATAAAAAAATAATAAAAATCCTATGTGACCCAACATGAGGCCAAGGAAAGCTACAGTGCGCCTGTAACAAGCATGGCCCCCACACCGCTCTGCTGGCGGAAACCTAAAAAATGTATGAGTCTATGAGGGGGGCAACAAAGTGCAGGAAAAAAAGAAAGACACAAAAATTATAGCACTCAGTGCAGAAAAGATCCAACCATAGACGGTGGATACAGAAGCCAAAGGCTGTAGCTGAACAGACATCACACTGACAGTAATATCAGTAATGGGAACATTGTACTTTGTGAGGTCACTAGAGAAAATATAATATAAATATAAAACTGGAAATAAAAGTCCTGTTCCTTATAAAGAGGTTGGGGACAGGGGATACCTGTGTGATGGCCAGGGTCCAGCTGCTCCATTCTGATGAGAGACTCTGCAGTCAGATCCCCTGCCATCAGATGGTAATTCCTTATCCTGAGGTTAGGGAGGTGACCTTGTGGATTGGCTCAATCCCTTTAAAGGGTTAAAGGGGTAGTCAGGTTAGGTAAAATGCATGTTGAATCATCCCCCCTCCTACTTGTTTTTACCTTATCAGTCTCCTCTCCCCAGTTTTCAGCTGCTGCTTTCAGCTGAAGACACAGAAAACAGTGTCTGAGCTTTTCTCTACATTGCCCCCTCCCTTGTGAGACGGCTGATGTAAACAGTGTTACTAGCTGTCTCTGCACTATGTAATGCCAGAAGGGTTAATCACAGTGAGGTCATCATCAACTTGCCCTTAGTTTAACCCCCCTGGCATCAGATGCAGCCGGCCAGGGGCAGAGTGCAGATGCAGCCGGCCAGGGACACTGTTTACATGAGCCGTCTCAAGAGGGGGAGACAGAGAGAAAAGATCACACACAGATTTTTGTGTCTTCAGCACAAAGCAGCAGCTTAGAACTGGGGGAAGGAAACTGAATAGATAATAACACGTTTGGAATGAAGTGTTAGTCTCCTATAGGGGGATAAGGTTTGATTTAATATGTATTTTACCTGGGAATACCCCTTTAAATCATGTGAGGACATTCTAAGGTTCAAAGTTTTAGTTACAACAACCACTGGAGAGCCATAGGTTGAAGACCACCGCCATGTGACATAAGGGTCATCTCTGTAATGTTTTGCATTGGTAAAAAAAATTCTTTGGCTCGTCTCATGATCACATACAGGAAAAGCCCTTTAGGGTAGGTTCACACACTGCGGGTCTGCTGCAGATCAGTTGCAGAAGGTGTGCATGGTTCCTGCACCAGTCAGTGTATTTGGGATCTGACGTCCAGTAGATGTAAAACTGATATGTATGTATGTGTGTGTGTAAATGTATGTGTAAATGTCTATATGTATGTGTGTATATGTATGTATATGTATGTGTTTCCTGACTTCTTCTCTCTTCTTGTCTTCCATAGGAGGCCCGGATAACCAAGTGCACTTTGAGGGATACCAGGTGTCAAATCAGTGTATGGCGCTAGTACGGGATGAGTGTCTCCTGCCCTGTAGAGATGCTCCAGAGCTGGGCTATGCCAAAGAGTCAAGCAGTGAGCAGTATGTTCCTGATGTCTTTTATAAGGTCAGTCACATCTAAAGGCTATTGGTAGGGAAGAGATGGTTCCACTCGGATGAACACTTCTTAAAGGGGTTCTGCAGACCAAATTAATTGGTGTTAGAAATTATATACATTTGTAAATTGGTTCTTTAAAAAAAAAAAAATCTCCAGTCTTCCAGTACCTATCAGCTGCTGTATGTCCTGCATGAAGTGGTGTATTCTTTTCAGTCTGACACAGTGCTCTCTGCTGCCACCTCTATCCATGTCAGGAACTGTCCAGAGCAGGTTTTCTATGGGGATTTGCAGCTGCTCTGGACAGTTCCTGACATGGACAGAGGTGGCAGCAGAGAGCACTGTCACATAGCAGAATATGGGTGACAGCATCGGAGTACCAAGTCCTTGTAGTGCCTGTTGATTTACTCAGTGTTTTGCCCTTTGCAGGATATTGACAAGTTTGGCAATGAGATCACACAGTTGGCGCGGCCTCTACCTGTAGAGTATTTGATCATTGACGTGAGTATTCTCCATTTTTGTCATCTAGTGTAATGGCAGTAGCAGCTATAGACTAGAGCAGGGATGGGGAACCTTCGCTTTGGCTATCAAGGCAACAGTTTTGCAACAGCTGGAGGGCCGAAGGTTCCCAATCCCTGCACTAGAGACTCATGTTAAGGCTTCTTCTTGTCTTTGGGGCCACCGTCCTGCTGTAATACCACACCGTTAGAAGACATTGCTTAGTGACAAGTATATCTCTGTTAGCCGTTGCTGAATATGCCAGACCTGACAGACATCGCACATTTATAAGTCTGCTACTAGACCTAGCAGAGCAGGGATAAAGAACAGACTTCTTATCAGCTCTATATTATTTCTTAGCAACCTTTTATGTAGTTTTCTGAGTTGATATTAGTATTTAGGAGGTAAGGGGTAAAGTGTCCCATGCACTGTGGAATCATAATAGCAGTTAGCTCTTAGTTCCCACTAAAGAGGCACTCCGCTGAATATCTTTCTTTCAGATCAACTGGTTTCAGAAAATTATATAGAACTAATTTACTTCTATGTAAAAATCTCCAGACTTATCAGCTGCTGTATGTCCTGCAGAAGGTGGTGTATTCTTTCCAGTCTGAGACAGCGCTCTCTGCTGCCACCTCTGTCCATGTCAGGAACTGTCCAGAGCAGTTTTCTATGGGGATTTGCTCTGGACAGTTCCTGACATGGACAGAGGTGGCAGCAGAGAGCGCTGTGTCAGACTGGAGAGAATACACCACTTCTTGCAGGACATACAGCAGCTGATAAGTACCGGAAGACATCAGATTTTAAAATTAAAGTTAATTGCAAATCTCAGTTGATTTGAAGGAAAAATATTTTAGCCGTAGTTCCCCTTTAACTACTGTATGTGTTATTTCTGATAGCTCAGCCCTTATAGGAATACTAGTTGTTTTGGTCTCCTCATCCCCTCGTATCCCTAAAGTTTTGCATATTTTTCCATGTACAGATCACCACCACATTCCCAAAGGATCCAGTATATACATTCTCCACCTCATCCAACTTGTTTCCTATTGAAAACAGAGAATCCCTTGGGGAGACCCAGGTGAGAGCCGCCTGTCATGTGACCTGATGGATATATAGATAATAATACAGCTCTATGTCCTTGTGATGTCAGGTTTGTTATTAGTCACAAGCCTGAACATCGGGGTCCAGTTTCTTCTGTAACCAGGAGAGTTTAATAGTCAGTGGCCGTTCTACAGCTTCTTCAGTCCTTACATCAGCATTGGAGTCCTATCACACCAGTCTTTCCAGTTGATAATCGCTTGGTGTAATGGGTCGTGTTCAACAATTGGCTGATCATTGCCTTCTAACATGACCCGTTACACCATGCGACCTGCATTACTGTGCCCCAATACTACTAGTACTGCAGCACTGAGGGTGGCAGCACGTGCATGATCCCCATGGCCCTGAGTACAGCCGGCCAGCCCTGTGCCGGGTACAGGCTCTGAAGCAGGTCTAGGTATTTGCCTGGTTTATGCCTATTTCCAGGCTTAAACCTTGATAAATTAGGCGCGGGAGGAGACGCCCACCCCCTCCCGCAGGTAAGCAGGGAATACGACTGGTGTATGCCAGGGAGAAGATGAGAATCTGCCAGAATCAGGGGCGCTGCCTGCATAAATGTCCCCCATAGTGTATATGTACTGTATACTATATATAAATATGTAAACTATATATATGTATATATATATATCAGCTAGACCACTGCTTAAAGAGCAGAGTGGTGGTCGGTAACCTAGACAACAGGATGGAGGGAAAAAAGCAGCATATCAAGAGAAAGGTCAATCTTGTGTGGTTTTTACCCAGTCTGTAATGTTCCATCCGTTTTTCTGTGTGTCACCGATATGTTTCTTTCTGTGTGTCACCGATATGTTTCTTTCTGTGTGTCACCGATATGTTTCTTTCTGTGTGTCACCGATATGTTTCTTTCTGTGTGTCACCGATATGTTTCCGCCTCCACAGGATTTCCATAGTCTGGCCACATATCTCTCTCAGAATCCATCATCCATCTTCCTTGACATCATCTCGGATTTCCATCTACTCCTCTTCTTAGTGACCAATGAAGTGATGCCTCTGCAGGTGAGCACACACATACAGGAGGGGATATTAATGGAGTGTATATCATGGCGGTCAGCGTGTGGCAGGAAGGACTGGACCTATGATAGCCAATGTGCACAGGGAACGTGTCAGCAGCAGAGAGCTCGTGGTTTCCACCAAAAATAAGTGACATGACAATTATTTCCACAACAGCAAAATATTGGATTTTCATGCAAAATTGGAATGGGGAAAAAAAACCTTTATGGGAACGTCTTAAAGGGGTACTCCAGCGGGGGGGGGGGACTTTTTTTTTTCCAATCTGGCCGGGGAAGAGGTGGATGAGGCAACGACGTGCACCCACCTCCCCTGGACGTCGTTGTCCTCAGCCACCTCCTCCCCGGCCAGATCAAAAAAAGCCCCCCCGTCAGAGTACCCCTTTAAAGAGACTCTGTCAGCAGAGTCTGCTCTCCTATCTCAGGGTAGCATAAATTGGTGACAGAGAAGCTGAGCAGGATGATGTATCACTTACAGATACAGAGATCTCCTCCTGAATAACATGGACAATAAGTAGTCCTCTCCATTATGTGCATGAGCCCAGTAGTCCTAGATATTCATGAGAAACAGAAAACTCCGCCCACCAGCTGCTGATCGGCAGTTATCTATCCATGCTGTGTATAGGCAGTCACTTGTCAATCAGCAGCTGGAGGGTGGAGGGAGGGGCGTGGCCAGAATCCTATTCTCCTGCATATTAGGAGAACAGCGGAACAAAATGATGTAAGTAATACACCGATCTGTTCAGCATTTCTGTCACTAGTTTCTGCTGCCATCATTTAAGGCGGAATAAACCTAGTGATCCTTTAAGCCCCTCCCGCAATTGTGCAATTAACGTTGCTGCAGCAATGTTAATTAACAGGCAATGGACAGATGTTGTGCCTGTGCTATCCGCGGTCGGTCCTTGCTTTCAATGCCTGAATGGTAGCCGGGAACTTGCCACAACTATCCATACCCTATAGATGCTGTGGTCAGTGTGAAGTGATTAGAGTCCTGATAGTAGCCAGGGCACCAGGCCTCACCAAGGTCTCCGATGTCCTGGCTCTTGAAGCTAGTCAGGCTTTGATCTGTCTGATCATCTCTGCCTGTCAGTGAAACACAATAATGCAGTACTGATCAGCACTGCAGTGTATTATACCTGACATGGCACAGTTAAAGGGGTACTCCGGTGAAATGTTTCTTTCAAATCAACTGATGTCAAAAAGCTATATAGATTTCTAATTTACGTCTAATTAAAATTCTCCAGTCTTCCAGTACTTATCAGCTGCTGTATGTCCTACAGGAAGTGTTGTATTCTCTCCAGTCTTCCAGTACTTATCAGCTGCTGTATGTCGTGTAGGAAGTGGTGTATTCTTTCCGGAGCATAAAAAAAAATCCCCTCTCCTGCTCTGGACAGTTTTTGACATGGACAGAGGTGGCAGCAGAGAGCCCTGTTACACTAGAGAGAATACACCACTTTCTGCAGGACATACAGCAGCTGATAAGTACAGGAAGGCTGCAGATTTCAAAATTTTAGTTAATTACAAATCTATATAATATTCTGAAACCAGTTTATTTAAAAGATTTTTTTTTTCCTTTGAGTACCCCTTTAAGTCCCCTTGTAGGACAGCTAAAAAAACAACAACACTAAAATAAAGTTAAAAATAAACACACAATGCTCCACGTTGCAGTTTATTAATACCAGTCCATGTATTTGGTATCGCTGGCAACAACATTATCACCTGCTTTAAACTACTCCGGGATGGTTACAGAGAATGGAAGGAGGTAGAGACAAAGGGTTTCTGAATTCTATCTCGCTGTCTCTTCCCATTGATCTGTGTGTTAGTAAACTCATCTGACCCAACGCTTTAGGGTGAGCAGCCATAACATTAGCTCGGGGCTGAGGCAGGAAGGAGCGTGGTGTGTTACGCAGCTGCCGCCATCTCGCCCGGCTGTGACAGCAGAGATCCCTACATAGAAATCAGTGTCCTCCCAGCTATGGACACAGATGGCGGCCGCAGACAGAGCCCCTCCTCCTCCTCAGCTCTGTGTATGGGTGCTGACACTTAATTTCCACAAAGTTTTAACCCCTAAAGAGAATGTACGGCCTAATCTCATGCTGTCCTGCTAGCATATGGGGGGCGTACACAGCTGGGCAGCACATGGGAGCGTCCCGCACTACATCCTGCACATCAGGCCAAGAGTTCACAGATGGAATCGGGGAATTGTGAAGCAGAATTCATTCTACTAATGCAGGGGTAAGGAACCTCTGCTCTCCAGCTGGTGCAAAACTACAACTCCCATCATGGCTGGGAAGCCAAGTGGTGTATTCTCTCCAGTGTGACACAGTGCTCTCTGCTGCCACCTCTGTCCATATCAGGAACTGTCCAGAGCAGCAGCAAATCCCCATAGAAAACCTCTCCTGCTCTGGACAGTTCCTGACATGGACAGAGGTGGCAGCAGAGAGCACTGTGTCAGACTGGAGAGAATACATCACTTCATTCAGGACATACAGCAGCTGATAAGTACTGAAAGACTGGAGATTTTTTAATAGAAGTAAATTACAAATTTCTGGCACCAGTTGATTTTGAAAGGAAAAAAATAAATTGGTGAACACCCCTTTTAAAGGGACACACGTTCGGTATAATGTAATGAGTGTCTATCATAGGACCAAACGTTAAAACTCAAAGAGTGATTATGTAAGAGATCTAAAATGTGATGGTCATCCCGGTAGACCCCCATGTGCGTATTAGCATCTATGGGGGGAACATACGATCCCTATTTCAGCTTTTATAGGGCACATGTTTGTTTTTTCTGTGCTATTTTACACACACAGAGACTTTGTTCTCTTCCACCTCAGAAACACAAGCCGCAGCCACTTCTGTAGTGTGCCAGGTGCTAAGTGCCAGGACTGAAGCCATACTAGAAATGGGAGATCCTAATAACTGCAGAAGACTAGTGCCATGGAGCTGTCCAGGCCCGGCCCCGCCGCTGTAAGACTGCCATGGGGCTGCTTCCACACTAGGTTAACACCTTCATTGCTGGTGTCTCCACCTCCAGCCCCAGCAGCAGCATGGGGAGCTCAGATACAGATGTCAGTGCCGGCCAGGGACCTTCCCGCTCACACTCCCGGTTGGCAGCCTGTGACACTGGCCGGGGACCAGTCTTTATTTTATTGGCAGGAAATTATTATCCACTTATAGAGAATGTGCATAGCAGCTGGGCTGTGCGGGCTCGCCTGGTGGTCAGGACCCGGGACGTTCTATATCAGGATTGGGGAACCTTCTGCCATCCAGCTGTGGCAAAACTACAACTCCCATCATGCCTGGAGAGCTAAAGCTTTGGCTGTCCAGGCTTGATGGGAATCGTAGTTTTGCCACAGCCGGATCCCCATCCCTGCTTTATGTACTGGTTAGTTCTGTATGTACTGGTTAGTTCTATATGTACTGGTTTCTTTTATACCTATATACTGGTGACTTCTATACCTTTATGTACTGGTTAGTTCTATATGTACTGGTTACATTTATACTTTTTATGTACTGGTTAGTTCTATACTTGTTGTGTACTGGTTACATCTATGCCTTTATGTACTGGTTAGTTGTATACCTTAATATACTGGTTAGTTCTATATGTACTGGTTACTTCTATACCTTTTATGTACTGGTTAGTTGTGTATGTACTGGTTAGTTCTATGCCTTTATGCACTGGTTACGTCTATGCCTTTATGTATTGGTTAGTTCTATATGTACTGGTTACATCTATATCTTAATGTACTGGTTAGTTGTGTATGTACTGGTTAGTTCTATGCCTTTATGTACTGGTTAGTTCTGTATGTACTGGTTACATCTATATCTTAATGTACTGGTTAGTTGTGTATGTACTGGTTAGTTCTATGCCTTTATGTACTGGTTAGTTCTGTATGTACTGGTTAGTTGTATATGTACTGGTTAGTTGTATATGTACTGGTTAGTTCTATGCCTTTATGTACTGGTTAGTTCTGTATGTACTGGTTACATCTATATCTTAATGTACTGGTTAGTTGTATATGTACTGGTTAGTTCTATGCCTTTTATGTACTGGTTAGTTCTGTATGTACTGGTTACATCTATATCTTAATGTAGTGGTTATAGTTGTATATGTACTGGTTAGTTCTGTATCTTAATGTAGTGGTTAGTTGTATATGTACTGGTTAGTTCGATACCTTTTATGTACTGGTTACATCTGTATCTTAATGTAGTGGTTAGTTGTATATGTACTGGTTAGTTCGATACCTTTTATGTACTGGTTAGTTCTGTATCTTAATGTAGTGGTTAGTTGTATATGTACTGGTTAGTTCTATACCTTTTATGTACTGGTTACGTCTATGCCTTTATGTACTGGTTAGTTGTATACCTTAATATACTGGTTAGTTCTGTATGTACTAGTTACATCTATATCTTAATGTACTGGTTAGTTGTATATGTACTGGTTAGATCTATGCCTTTATGTACTGGTGTACAGTATTTGGCTTTTATACTATAAACCCGCTTGAAGAATACTCCAGTCAGCCGCCTCCTAAGCTGAAGTGGCTGATACCAGAGAGTACAGGTGTGTTCAGCCTCGGCGTATCATGTATTTCTCCTGTAATCCCAGTGCTCTTCATTCTGCAGGACAGTATTAGCTTGCTATTGGATGCTGTGAGAACCAGGGATGAAGACCTCGCCCAGACCTGGAAGAAATCGGAGCAGTGGGCGACCATCGAGCAGCTGTGCAGTGAGTAGTGCAGAATGGGGCAACTACATGAGACCGCATATACTACCAGAAACCCACATTTAAAGGGGTTCTCCGGGGACAAAAAATATGTTGAATCATCTGGTTTCAGGAAGTTATATAAAATTATAATTTACTTCTTTTTAAAAATCTTCAGTACTTATCAGCTGCTGTATGTCCTGCAGTAAGTGGTGTATTCTCTGCAGTCTGACACAGTGCTCTCTGCCGCCACCTCTGTTCATGTCAGGAACTGTCCAGAGCAAGAGAGGTTTTCTATGGGGATTTGCTGCTGCTCTGGACAGTTCCTGACATGGACAGAGGTGGCAGCAGAGAGCACTGTGTCAGGACATACAGCAGCTGATAAGTACTGGAAGACTGGAGATTTTTAAATAGAAGTAAAATACAAATCTCTGGCACCATTTGAGTTGAAAGAAAAAAATATTCTTTTAACACTCCTAGTAACCTGAGATTCTTATATGGGTCAGACTTTGGCCTGCAGGGTAGTGCTAGCCCACTTTCTAGCCCACTGTAGGAGAGCTCCTCTGCATCGTGTATTTGATAGAAAGCTATCCTGGAGGCTGTTCATAGTGTGTATCCCAATTGACGCCCAGTTATGTTTAACCGTTTGTGGTGTCTCCTTCCGTAGGCACGGTCGGGGTACAACCGTCAGAGCTTCACGATTACGGAGCCATCGGAGGATCCACGCACGCAGCCTCTTCAACCTCAATGTGGTCATGTCAGCATTGCACCTTCATGAACCAGGCGGGAACAGACCAGTGCGAGATGTGCCGCCTGCCCCGGACCTAGCAGCCGAGCGCCGACCATGGGGCTTAGCAAGAAAGCACTACTATAGGGAGCCCATCTTCTGCCAGCCCCGGCCTATTAAAATTGCTTGTGTAGGGCTGCTTGAAGGAGGCGTCTTGAGTGTGTCCATTCTCCAAGGGGTAGTATGTAGGGGTGGAGAGCCTAAGAGCCCGCCGGCCACGACTGCAGCCTGTTGAGTATGGATGTTGTCTTGCTCCTTGCTTTGCCTACAGGACTGTCTGCGGCCGGTTGCGCAGCTCGGCCCGGCGGCACCACTGACCTTTCCTGCATATCTTCTTACACAATCACCTCCTCCGGTTGACTACGGAGCCTGGTTAAGGCCGCCGTGTCCTGATCATTTTCTCTTTTTTTTTCCCCCCCTATTGAAGATGTAACTTATTTGACATAGCGGCTCCGGCCCCCTCGTTCTTTTGCGATGCCGCAACGCTTTATCCGTCAACATCTGGAATTGCGCCAACATGGGCGAATAGGTCTTCATCCACCATTACCGTGTTCTGCAAGTATTACTTTAAACGCTAACAATCTTAGATTAATAGCAAACTTCTGGGTGGACTTCATGTCATTGGTACCTTTTTTTTTTTTTTTAAATAAGGGAAATATTTATGTAAATCAGAAAATATTTTTTTAGTTTGAGGCCCCCCTTCCCCCAATATTATGGAATTAGCGATGAGAGAGATTTATAAAGACAATAGATCCCTGTCCAGAGGTGAAGGTACAACTTCTATCGTCACCTATAGGAGAAACCCGCCATTACATCAGTCATACATTGACTTACATGATGGCCAACCAATAGGTGGCGCTAGTGATCCTCATTCTGGGGAAGGGTCTTTTTTTTTTTTTTTTTTTTTAAGTAGGAACAGAACTATTCTTAAGGGTACAAACACACACACCGTATTACAGCGTACTTTCTGCTGCGATACGCAGCAGATTAGATCTAAATAACTGAACACAACATCAAATCTGCGGCAGATCTGCTGCGTATACGGTGTGTGTGTTTGTACCCTAAAGAGGTATTCTACTCAAAATAACTTTTGCTATGTTGCTGCCCATGGTGAGATTAGCAATTCCTTCTATACTTGTTATTACCTATTCAGTCTCCCTCCCCCAGTTCTCAGCTGCTGCTTTCTGCTGAAGGCACAAGAATCTGTGTGTCTCACCATGGGCAGCAACATATCAAGTAGTTATGTTTGAATAGAATAACCCTTTAATGGTTTTGCAGCTGAACCCTTATTCAGAAATATTCCCACAAGGCCGAGCTGCAGTACCACACTTGGCCATGGGTGGCGCTGTTTATAAAGAAAAAAAAGACCCTTTAATTTATTCTGCTACAACTCTTACCTTGTCCCACCCCAAGGATGTTATATTTATTAGGCAATCACCACCGCTCCATGCCGTTTTAATAATTTAGCTTTTTTTATAAGGTCATACAAGGCATAAGGCCCCATTAACCGCAGAGGAATCTGCACAATGTTGTATCTCTGACCTTATAAACCCGGCCGGTGTAGCAGCTGATTGGGAGCGACCGGGACATTCAGCTCGCACCCGCGCCGGGGCTTATACCGTAAATCTTTGCTGTGTTTGATAGACTACCATAGAGTTATACAACCATAATGGCAGATACAATCAGTCCGAGCCTCTCAGGGCCAAGCTAGTGTATTTAGATGAGGAGGGAAATAGTCCATATATTTCCGTATATCTGACCCCCCCCCCCCCCCCCCCCCCCCCCCCCCCGTGATCACATGACTTTGCAGAGTGCCTTATTCTTACCGCCCTAGTGGACTCACTATTATTTCCCTAATTGGATTCCTTAGGTGGGAGGGAGATATTTTTTTTTTGTATGTTTAATAGAATCTAGAAGAGAGATGAGGGGGAGGGGGGTGGTTCTGAGGGTCTGACCAAATCTACATGAAGCCCACCCTATTGGCAGTCGCCGTGTCCTTCAATATTGAAGCCAGCCAAGTGTTGTCCGTGGAAAGTATTACTCATGTGACATCTTGTTTCCACTAGAAATAGGCTTCTTAGTCATTCTTTGCTAAATTTGATGGCAGATGTGTGACTAGGGCAGCCAGCGTCCATACTGATTCTTTACTGACACTTGCTGATATAGGGCACCCGCCGCTTGTCTGTCCTTCAGATTAATTGGAGATGTGGTTGGTTATTTTGTATGGGGCCATGTGGTATACAAAAGTCGTAGTCTGGTTGCTTTGGAAAGCCCTTAAGGGGGTATCCCACCCAAAAATAACTTTTGATATGTTGCTGCCCATGGTGAGACTAACAATTGCTTCCATACTTGTTATTATCTATTCAGTCTCCTTTCCCCAGTTCTCAGCTGCTGCTTTCTGCTGAAGACACAAAAATCTGTGTGTGAGCTTTTCTCTCTGTCTCCCCCTCTTTTCTGAGGCAGCTAATTTAAACAAGTCCCTGGCAGGCTGTATCTGCAACATTGCAGCTTCTTTGTATTGCTGGCAGGGTTATTCTGAGGCCAAGTCGCTGATGAACCTACAGTGATTATCCCTCCCAGCATTACAAAGAAGCTATAGTGTTGCACATACAGCCTGCCAGAGACTTGTTTAAATTAGCTGTCTCAGAAAGAAGGGGGAGACAGAGAGAAAAGCTCACACACTGATTTTTGTGTCTTCTGAAGAAATCAGCAGCTGAGAACTGGGGAAAGGAGACTGAATATATAATAACCAGTATGGAAGGAATTGTTAATCTCACCATGGGCAGCAGCATATCAAAAGTTATGTGGAATACCCCTTGCAGTGTTAGTTATATGACTCATGGATTATCCATTATGTCTGAGACTTTGGGTCTATTGTTCTGATTACTGGAAGGTATTAATATTTAGCATATTATACTCTTCATGGGCAGCAACATATCAAAAGTTACATTTGAGTGGAATATCCCTTTAAAGGAGCTGTCCAGGATTAGAAATATCCTGCACAGCGCCTCTCTTGTCCTCAGTCTGTGTGTGATATTGCAGCTTCATCGATCCTCTGGATCTTCGTTTTGTGACCGGAGAGAATACATAGACATGTGGCTGAGCGCTGTGTGTAATGCTTCATATATCCTGCGGTGGCGCTGCAGGCAGATTGAGTAACTCCTGCCGGTGTTCCGAGCGAGTTACAGTTGATTGCAGATAAGTGAAAATGGTTCCAGTAGATGAGACGAAACAGATTGTACAGAATTGGGGACCGTCATGGCTGCCTTTGATTCTATTCCCAGATACAAGACTTTCTTATCTATTGGAAATGAGCAGCTCAGGTGAATGGGGTCAATTCGGTGTGGGGCTAAACTGCAGTATCCAACACAGTCCATATATTTTAGGGGGGCGCTGTGATGTCAAGGAATCAGAAAGGGTGGAGCTACCTCCAAAAGGTGACAGCAGAGCTTATTTGCATATGCGAATTCCCAGAATTCCCAGTGGCCCACAAGTCTCTACACATCTCCTCAAGGAGAAACATCTATCTGTTTGGTCCCACAGCTCAAATAAGCCGAAATAGTCCAAAAACAACACAAAGGACATTGGTTTAGTCAGGATGGGTTCACACTGCGTCTTTGCTGTCTATTTGATGTATATATTTAAAGGGGAATAAAAAACAGATGCTGTTGTATACAATACTGCCGGGTCTAAAAAAAAAAAAAAAAGTTTGTAGTGGATGTTTTTTTTTATTTTCTTAACGTACACAAAGACTTGGTTGACCAAACAGATACAAAAACGCGGTGTGACCCCGGCGTTAGGGTCCTATTACACGGAGCGATTTTTAACGACTAACGATAAACAATCGCAAACAAGATTATTTATCGTTAACCTGAAATCGTTCACCATATTACACATATTACATAGTTACATAGTAACTATTACATAGTAACGATGGTCGTTAGGATCATTACTACGATTGTTATTGCGATGGTTATTACGATCGTTTGTTCCTTCTGATCTCAGCAAAACAATCGACAATGCGCAATTACACTGAACGATTAGTGAAAAAATGCGGAACTTGAGCGAACGAATGTGGAATTACAGCGAGCGATTAACGATAATTTTAGGTTCAGATCTAAATCAACGATCAACGACGACATACAAACAATTTTTTGATCATTGCCTGCAATTACACAGAAGATTATCGTTTAAATTCGAACGATATACCGATTTTTCGCACGATAATCGTCCCATGTAATAGGGCCCTTAGGAAGCCTCCCCTAGGAATCGGCCACCTGTAATTCCAGGCGACTGGGCGGCCAGGTCACAGACTCATCCCCATCCACCATCATAATACTGCAGCCAAAGAGCTACAGATTCCTGGATCCATGTACAGTAATACCTCCGCTCTAGAACTTAATTGGATCTGGAAGGCTGTTCTGGAACCGAGCTGTGTGAGAACCAGCCAGTGAGCGGCGGCTGGTCAGTGGCCTGGAGAAGGGTCCAGGGGCTGGAGGAGCTGAGAAGCAAAGGCGGTGCAGAGAATTCCAATAGCCGCCTGTTCCTGCCTCTGCTGCAGGGAACACCGGTTTAGGGCGCCTTCACACACACCGGATCCGCTGCAGATTTCACACTGCGGATCCAGTGTCATTCAACCCTATCAGAATACATCAATCCTGCTGGGAGTATGTATGTTAACCCCGCTGAAATCTGCTGTTGATCCGGTGTGTGTGAAGGCACCCTTAGAGCAGGGATTCCCCTCATGATGAGGGGAGTCCCCGCTCCTGTAACCTTGGTGTTCCCCAACAACTCAATAGTTCAGCTGGCCGTTACCTCCCCTGATTTTGTGCGAATACCGAGGTGTTCAGGAGCTGAGGTATTACTGGATAAGGATTTTTACTAGTTGGAAGGATGATGTGGTGAGCGGATTGGGTTGACCAACATCAAATATTCTGCTTTAGTTGCTGTAACTACCAGTCAGTAATATTAACTGGGGTCCAAGTCGTAGTCCATGGGGGGTGTCTGCAGGCGGCTGATGGCTTCATGTCTCATAGTCTGCTATGTGTCTGGAAGGAACCACCATGGGAACCCTCCAGGCCCGTCTGATACCCAACCGGACTTGGAGCCTGTGCGGCCTGCCTGCTCTTAGATGTTCATAAGTTGGAGGCGTCCAAGTTGCTTCATGCATAGCTATGGACCCCGGGGGGAGGCAGTCCCCTCCATGTGGGCTTGATCTGGTGACAATGACTTTATGTAGGCCTCTACCTTTCCAGCTGGGTTGTCGCCTGCCTTTCTGTCGCCTGGTCCTATGGGTAGGGTGACCACGCAGGTGGGGGGCTTAGGGTGGAGGGTTATATAGGGTAAGATGACGCTCCCTCACATAGTGTCCCCCTGGTTGTTTGCAGTGAGTAGACCGGAGATCTCTTTGCTGTGTAGTGCCGCTTGCCCTCTACCATTTTCTTTTCTCCTCTCTCCTCCTTACGGTGGACTTTCTCGCTGGGGCTGGAGTATGGGACACGAGGCGTCAGACAGAGCCGTGTGTATTTTAGCACTGAGAAATTGAAATAAATGCTTGAAAAATACCCAGTATTCTTATTGTCTTATTATTATTATTATTATTACAGTGGTGCCTTGGATTAGGAGCATAATTCGTTCCGGGACTGAGCTTGTAATCCAAATCCACTCTTAAACCAAAGCAAATTTTCACATAAGAAATCATAGAAATGCAGACAATTGGTTCCACGCCCCAAAAATAATGATTTATTATTCTGAACAACATGTAAAACAAATGAAACAAACATTCAGAAACAGCAGAATATGTGATATTATAAGTTACTGTGCTGTAATAGAGAGGATGGGAAACACAAGAGCTGAGAGAGACTGCAGGGAGCATGAAGGACCGAGCAGTACAGATGTGGGCACATACATGCAGCACTCTCTGTCCGGGGAGAGAGGGGTTACAGCTATGAAGAGATTACCCCCCACAGTCCTGTCCCCTGATGTAAGCACCAGCCTGAAGTGGATCTGCTATGATTTGGAAGATGAGGGAGACTTCCTGGGTCAGAGTACAGGGCTGTAGACCCCACTATGCAGACCATGCCCCTCTTCCACTCGCGCTCCCACCCAGTACAGGGAGCTCTTAAACCGAAGCAATGCTCTTAAACCAAGTCACAATTTTTAAAAACTGTGAGCTCTTAAACCAAAATGCTCTTAAACCAAGTTACTCTCAAACCAAGGTACCACTGTATTTGTCTTTGCTAGTCGTAAGAATTCAAATGGGCACTGTCATTATAAAAAAAAAAAAAAAAACTTTGGACACATCCAACATTTTTTAAGGTAACGGACAGGGGTGTTTGCTTCTTCTGATGATGTCCTGGGTGAAGGTCTATTGGCTGACTGACATCCCCTTGTTTCCATGTTGTAAGTGCTTTGTAAGCCTGGGTTCACACTGCGTTTTTGCAAAAAAACACAAAACAAATGTATTTGTGTGCATCCATTTTGATCAGTTTTAAAAGATTAAAGCATCTGTTATTTAGCACACACAAAAATGTGGTCAGCGTTTTTCATCTGTTTTTTTTATCTTTTTTTTTTTATAATGGAAGTCAAGTGGAAAAAAACAGCTCAAAATGGCTGCACACAAATGCTGGTGTGAACCCAGCCTAACAGATTTCCATAACTACGACCGCCACCTCTATTCTTTATAGGTGCCATTGCTGTCTGATTTCCATGTGTGCGGTCATTGGGGGTCTAGGCTCAGACTGTACAGAGTGCTGTCATTGATCTGGTTCTAGGTGTTCACACTCCCCACCATTAGTGAGGTGGAGTTGGGAGAAGTGCATGGCTCGGCGCTTCTCTCCCCGGAGATGGTCGCTATTGTAAGTCGCTCTTCCCTCTTTATGTAATGATCAGTGGGAGATCTGAACACCCAGACCCAACCAAACCAATTTTTGAAATGTCAATTTTTTTTTTTAAGTGGCAGGAACACTTTTAACCTGTACATTTATTATATGTTTGTAAACCTCAGTATCTTCGCATTATTAATGGTAATAAGGGCATTGATCCATATTCTTCTTATCACACAGGAAAGGTTTTCGGACCCTGCGTATGCTGCGTTTATTACACACCTCGGCACGCCGGGCCCCATGCCTGTCACCCAAAAATTGCTGCATGGAGGATTTTTTGATCTGATGGTCCCTAGGCCCGGTGCAGTACCCTTTACCCTATTGCAAAGTGGCAGCTTGTTGCATCCGGTGTCCCCCCACATATCCACAAAACAAAAAAGACCCTCGAAATTATCTGACCATACCCTTATGGTTAACCAAGGAAAGCATGGAGTGCCACCCCTGCCCCAAGGGGGTGTCTGGCCTGGCTCCTTATCCCTTATCCCTATCTACTTCATTGAAGTTAATCTGCAATACCACTTACAACCTGTGGACCGGTGTGGTGCTGTTTGTGGAAGATAGGCAACCCTGGTAATATTTGGATTTTATGACCATATTGCTTCTTTAGCCAATCTAGTGAGAGCGAAAGGCTGGATCTCCCACTGGAAAGGGAGGAGATAGAGAAGAGTCCAGAGTGGGCGAGGACTATAAACTGTCCGGACTGTAGAGAGTGTGTAGGGATCAGGACCAGGGAAGGTGGAGAGACGGCTGAGGAGCGGCGCAGCAGGTAGGAGGTTAACCGCATGGAGTCCCCACACTCCCAGTAACTTGGACTGGCATAGTACTGGAGATCCGCACCGCAACTGGGGAATCTCTCATCACCCAAACATCCTCTTACATAAGAGTCCTGCTGTTATTCAGATACAGTGATGTAGCAGAGCTGGATGTGTCATTAACCGGCCTCTTCAGATGTGTGTAGATTTACATGCAGTCCTATGGGAAATCTGGCAAAAAAACACATCCTCATAGCATCTCAACACAAACACAACTCCGCTACATCTGTAACACATCAGCAAAGCTTTATAACAAACAGTACTGCTACATCTGTAACATCATAACAAGCACAGCTCTGCTACATCTGTAACATCATAACAAGCACAGCTCTGCTACATCTGTAACATCATAGCAAGCACAGCTCTGCTACATCTGTAACATCATAGCAAGCACAGCTCTGCTACATCTGTAACATCATAACAAGCACAGCTCTGCTATATCTGTAACATCATAACAAGCACAGCTCTGCTACATCTGTAACATCATAACAAATACAGCTCTGCAACATCTGTAACATAACAAGCACAGCTCTGCTACATCTGTAACATCATAACAAGCACAGCTCTGCTATATCTGTAACATCATCATAACAAATACAGCTCTGCTATATCTGTAACATCATAACAAGCACAGCTCTGCTACATCTGTAACATCATAGCAAGCACAGCTCTGCTACATCTGTAACATCATAACAAATACAGCTCTGCTACATCTGTAACATCATAACAAGCACAGCTCTGCTATATCTGTAACATCATAACAAGCACAGCTCTGCTACATCTGTAACATAACAAGCACAGCTCTGCTACATCTGTAACATCATAACAAGCACAGCTCTGCTACATCTGTAACATCATAAATACAGCTCTGCTACATCTGTAACATCATAACAAATACAGCTCTGCTACATCTGTAACATAACAAGCACAGCTCTGCTACATCTGTAACATCATAACAAATACAGCTCTGCTACATCTGTAATATCATAACAAATACAGCTCTGCTACATCTGTAACATCATAACAAGCACAGCTCTGCTACATCTGTAACATCATAATAGCATCATAACAAACAGCTCTGCTACATCTGTAACATCATAACAAGCACAGCTCTGCTACATCTGTAATATCATAACAAATACAGCTCTGCTACATCTGTAACATCATAACAAGCACAGCTCTGCTACATCTGTAATATCATAACAAATACAGCTCTGCTACATCTGTAACATCATAACAAGCACAGCTCTGCTATATCTGTAACATCATCATAGCGTAACAAACACAGCTCTGCTACATCTGTAACATCATAACAAGCACAGCTCTGCTACATCTGTAACATCATAATAGCATCATAACAAACAGCTCTGCTACATCTGTAACACAGCAAGCGTTCCCTGAATACCCGGCTCTTGGTATAGCAGAGTTATACATTGAAAGACATTTGATGTTAGGAGTTGTAGTGTTATATATGTATATATGGGACTGTGGTGTTCTATGTACTATATGTTCATGTCTATTGGAAGGGTCATGTTGGGGGTTGTAGTGTTCTATAAACACTAGTGGTATATTACAACTGTATCCTGTTGGAGGTTGTAGTGCTCTGTATATAGAATAAAATATTCTTATGGTCATGCTGGGAGGTGTAGTGCTCTGCTTATAGTATGTATCATCCTCATGCTAGGGTTGCACTGTTATATTTATAGAGTATGAGAATTCATTGTATTATTATTATCATGTATAGTGATCAGGACATGTTGGGGGTTGTAGTGTTCTATGTATAGAGTATAATAGCATTATATTCTATTCATGTCCATTAATCAGTCCTGGTGGGGGTTGTAGTGTTCTGTGTTGTGAGGGAGGAGGCATTTCTTGTATACCTCTCACTATAGGATGGGGGTTGTAGTTCCTTGTATACCTCTCACTATAGGATGGGGGTTGTAGTGTTCCCTGTATACCTCTCACTATAGGATGGGGGTTGTAGTGTTCCCTGTATACCTCTCACTATAGGATGGGGGTTGTGGTGTTCCTTGTATACCTCTCACTATAGGATGGGGGTTGTGGTGTTCCCTGTATACCTCTCACTATAGGATGGGGGTTGTGGTGTTCCCTGTATACCTCTCACTATAGGATGGGGGTTGTAGTGTTCCCTGTATACCTCTCACTATAGGATGGGGGTTGCAGTGTTCCTTATATACCTCTCACTATAGGATGGGGGTTGTGGTGTTCCCTGTATACCTCTCACTATAGGATGGGGGTTGTAGTGTTCCCTGTATACCTCTCACTATAGGATGGGGGTTGCAGTGTTCCTTATATACCTCTCACTATAGGATGGGGGTTGTGGTGTTCCCTGTATACCTCTCACTATAGGATGGGGGTTGTAGTGTTCCCTGTATACCTCTCACTATAGGATGGGGGTTGTAGTGTTCCCTATATACCTCTCACTATAGGATGGGGGTTGTGGTGTTCCCTGTATACCTCTCACTATAGGATGGGGGTTGTAGTGTTCCCTGTATACCTCTCACTATAGGATGGGGGTTGTAGTGTTCCCTGTATAGGGGCCCCGGTTTCCATGCTTGGGCCCCTCTCCTCATACACATGCCATGAGCTCAATCTCCTCAGGCTGTGCGGACCACAGGGGGGACACGTCCAGCTGTTTATGGAGATAGCGTGACTAGTGAGACGCAGGAAGGAGATATAAAATGTTCTGAATGCTTTCATCATCCTGAGAACACATGTGTCTTATCAGATACGTCCCCTCCCCGCGTTACACGGACATCATCGCCCGTCCATACACTCAGCGCATCAACATATTTCCTCCATATTAAAGGGGTACTTATCAGCTGCTGTATGTCCTGCAGGAAGTGGTGTATTCTCACCAGTCTGACACAGTGCTCTCTGCTGCCACCTCTGTCCATGTCAGGAACTGTCCAGAGCAGTAGAGGTTTCCTATGGGGATTTGCTGCTGCTCTGGACAGTTCCTGACATGGACAGAGGTGGCGGCAGAGAGCACTGTGTCAGACTGGAGAGAATACACCACTTCCTGCAGGACATACAGCAGCAGATAAGTACTGTAAGACTGGAGATTTTTAAAAAGAAGCAATTAACAATTGTATATAACTTTCTAAAACCAGTTGATTTGAAAGAACTTTTTTTTCTATTGGAGTACCCCTTTAAAATAATTTAATAAAAGAAACTGGCAAATGCCAAAGAACAACCACAAGTCCCAGCAAGCTTTCCAGGGCCTGCTACTCTGCAGAACTACAACTCCCATCATGCCTGGACAGACAAAGCTTTGATTTATGATGGGAATTGTAGTTCTGCAGTAACAGTAGAGGCGGTGGGTTTGACGCCAGACGTTCCGGGTCAGTCCGGTTGACTCTAAGCTTTTGCTCTTGCCCGTCCCAGCAGCCACCATGGAGAAGCTCCTGCTCTGTCTCTTGTTGATCTTCGCAGTAGGATTTGCCGCTAAGCAGAAGCGGGAGCCATTGGAATGGGACTACCGCTCAGAAGGTGAGAGATGGGACCTCCGCGTGAGTAGCCATGGTTATACTGGGAGTATAATGGTAGGGGGCAACGTCTGGGCAACATTTTTTAGAGGATTTTTTTTTTAAAGGGGGTAAAGGCATCATATAAGGCACAGGGGTCAAACTCGTGGACCTCCAGCTTGTGCAAAACTACGATTCCCATCATGCCTGGACAACCTTTGGTTGTCCAGGCATGATGGGAATCGTAGTTTTGCACAAGCTGGAGGGTCAGGAGTTTAACGCCGCTGATCTTTGGGGTCCACCACCACTATTAGCCAGGAATACTGAAGAATAAGGGTTTCTTTTTTACAGGATTACAATACTGATGAGACCCCTCCATCCAGTCTGAGCACCCCCTCCCCGTATACCAGAGAGGAGGAGGAGGACAAATTACCTTATGTTGTGTTCCAGCGGGTTTCTAGGGGTCTACTCCTCCCTTCATCAGGGTCTATATCCAGACTTTGGTCTTCTCCTCTATGATATATGGGTGGGACATAAGGGAAAGGCTCACTAAAGCCGTGTTATAATACCAGATCCATCTCACAGATGCTGCAGTTATGCTACATGGGGCCCATCAATATAACTAGAATAGCGCTGTGTGTTGCACTGTTCTTCCTGTCAGATTTGAAATCACCGCCAATGGATGACACAGTGGACGGCTTCCTTGGGGGGTTCCTGGAGCTTGGTCACTTAGCTTAAAGTGTAGCTGTCAAGTAAATGTCATTTGTCGGAAATCAATAAATATCAATAGTACAAGTGATTAGAAGAATTTCTGTAATAGGTTTTATTGAGCAAAATAGTTTCCTTCTCTACTCAGAAAGCTGTTTTCCTACCCCCCCCCCCCTCACTTCAGAAGAAGCAGGATTTCTGTGCCCATTATGGTCTATGGAGAGGGGAGGGGCCATGGGGGATGAGTGAGCACGGAGAGGAGAAAAGGCAGCCCTGCACAGCACATCATCCAGCAGTCTTATTTCACCCAGATCCCAGATAAGCACTGACCTTTATGACCTGTGAATACAGCGTTTTATGTGCCCAGACAGTCTCCAAACTGTACAGCTGCTTCTCTGCTCACTCATCCCCCTCAGCCCCTCCATAGGTTATAATGGACACAGAAGAACCCGTCCTCACTTTGCTTCTCTGTAATGAAGACGGATTTGCCTGATACTGAGCAGATACAAAGGGGAGGGGGGGAGGGGGACAGCTTTTTGAGTACAGAAAGAGGCTTTATGTCTAATAAAATCTATTACAGAGTTTCCTATAATCACTTGTACTATTGATACTTGAACTAAAATTATAAATGACAGATTACACTTTAAAACGGTTGATAAACACTAACCCCCCCCACCCCCCATGACATGCTGAACCTTATACAGGGTGCCCCACCACCAGCCTACCTACTATGTTGGTATAGTCAGAGGACCTCAGTGTTGTCCTCCGCACCTGACCTGTGCACTTTAAGCCGTGTGTGCTGCGGGTTGCTGTTTTTAAGTAATTGCCACAATTCCGACGTGTTTCACTTTTTTTTTTTTTTATTCCACAGCGGAGAAAGTGAACATGCGGGGCTGCGCTAATCTAACCAACGTGTTGGATAACTGGAAATTTGCCATCTTGACGCAGTTCAGAAACCTGCTCCTATACGACCATCACACTGTACTGCCGGACTACGGGAGGTGAGCACTGAGGCCTGTGCATCCACCCCAGACAAGTAACATGGAGCCTTGTCACAAGGGGGTGGGGCTTTGTCTTTAGGAGGTGGAATTTTTTTTCCTAGGGGGCGTGGCTTTGTCTCTACAGGGCAGAATTTTACCCCCCAGGGGTGGGGCTTTGGGTCTATAGGGCAGGATTTTATCCCCAGGGGGTGAGGCTTTCTCTGTAGGTTGGGGTTTTATCCCCAGGGGGTGGGGCTTTGTCTCTGTGGGTGGGATTTTATCCCCAGGGGGTGGGGCTTTGTCTCTATGGGGTGGGATGTCATCCCCAGGGGTGGGACGTTGTCTCTAGAGGGTATTAGTTTATGCCCAGGGGGTGGGGCTTTGTTTCTATGGGGTGAGATTTTATCCCCAGGGGTGGGGCTTTGACCCTAGGGGGTGGGGCATTGTCTCTAGCGGGTAGTAGTTTATGCCCAGGGGTTGGGGCTTTGTCTCTGTGGGGTGGGAGTTTATCCCTGGGGTGGAGCTTTGTCTCTATGGGGTGGGATTTTATCCCCGGGGGTGGGGCTTTTTTTCTATGGGGTGGGATTTTATCCCTGGGGGTGGGGCTTTGTTTCCATGGGGTGGGATTTTATCCCCGGGGGTGGGTCTTTGTCCCAAGGGGGGGATGGGCATACAATAATTCCACTTCTCAAATACTTTTCATGGGTTGTATAGTTATTACAGGTTCGGGGTGTTCAGACTGCGTGCTCTTTTACCAGCTCATTGTAGTGATCGGTAGGGGGTCTGATCATCCAGACCCCAATCCATCAAAACTTTTCCAACATCTCTAAATTATTTCAAAAGTTTTCTTTTAAAGTGACAGTGTTCATTTCAGGGGGTTCTCTGGTATTAGGAAAACAGCTGCCTTCTTCTAGAAACAGCGCCACTCCTGTCTTGAGGTTGGGTGCGGTATTGCAGTTCAGTTCCATTGAAGTGAATAGAGCAGAACTGTAATACCACACACACATCCTGAGGACAGGGGTGGCGCTGTTTTGTTGAATAAAGCAGACATGTTTTTATCTAATCCTGGACAGTCCCTTTATATAGGGTCTAGCCGCAGGCCGCCTTATGTCTATGAATCTTGATCTTTTTCTCTGCCCATTAGAATCAAGTCTCTTTCCGAGGCTCTCGACGACTTGTACAAAGAGTTTAACGCCTTGAAGGAACGTCTCGGAGAGCTCACCACCAAGTTTGATGGGGTGGAAGCCTTTGTGGACCAGATGAACGCCGGACGGCACGTGCCACCTCCTAGGCAACCCTCATCGGCCGGGGAGTCGTCTCTGGTGCCGACGCTTCAGTTACAACCCGGCATCATGACAAACCAAGGCGGCCAAACGCGAAGGGTCAAGAAAGTCAGAGCCCAAAGTAACCAGCCATAAGGGGCAACCGTGACAGGAGATGGCCGTGTGGCTGCCGCCAGGCTGCTGGGCCCCTTCACTGCACTGGTTGCTAGGGACACACACTGCCTAACAACCATAGTCTTCTGCCATGTGGTTGCTAGGCAGCAAGTCCCTATGAACTGAGGTTGGAGAAGGGGCAATGGGGCTTGGCAGGACATTAACCAAGTATATTTCTATCTCTTTCCGCCATATTACCCGAGTATACAGCATTTACACGGACAATGAATATTCTTGGTGCACAGTGTAATCTTCTATTGGGCAAGTGTCCTTAAAGGGGTTAGAAAAACATGGCTGCTTCCTTTCAAAAACACTGCCACCCCTGTGCTCAGGTAATGTGGGGTATTACAACCTGGCTCCATTCACTTCATGTGAGCTGTAATACCTCACACAGACTTAAAGGGGAACTCCAGTGATTTTTTTTAATCAACTGGTGTCAGAAAGTTATACAGATTTTTAAACTACTTCTATTAAAAAATCTCCGGTCCTCCAGTACTTATCAGCCGCTGTACATCCTGCAGGAAGTGGTGTATTCTCTCCAGTCTGACAGAGTGCTCTCTGCTGCCTCCTCTGTCCATGTCAGGAACTGTCCAGAGCAGCAGCAAATCCCCATAGAAAACCTCTCCTGCTCTGGACAGTTCCTGACATGGACGGAGGTGGCAGCAGAGAGCACTGTGTCAGACTGGAGAGAATACACCACTTCCTTCGGGACATACAGCAGCTGATAAGTACTAGAAGACTGGAGATTTTTTAATAGAAGTAATTTACAAATCTGTATAACTTTCTGACACCAGTCAATTTAAAAAACATTTTTTTTTCCTCTGGAGTGCCCCTTTAGGACAAGAACGGTTCATTCTAAACAAGCCCTTTAAGGAGAGCGATCACATCTTTCCTTACTTCATAGAAAGAGATGTGGTGACTGTGGCCGCCTGCCTGTGACTAGGACTTCCGGACCAGTCAGGTCACTTTCCCTCCTTCTGGTGATATATGACTAATGTATGTAACATGTACACAGAGTTTTATAATAAATATATTCTACACATGTGTCTGCTGCAACGGATCAACAATATATATCCCTGTATCTGGGTTGTATAACTTTTTTATTTTTTTCCAGAAAGAGCGCCACCTTTGTGTGCAGGCTGCATCTGGTATTGCAGTGGTAATAAGTTTATGGCTGCTGTCCTCCACAATCAGTGGCACCCTTATCATCAGGTTGTGTGGGGTATTATAACTTGGCTCCATTCACATCCATGGAATTGAGATGCAATACCACACATAACCTGAGGACAGGGGTGGCGCTGTTTTCTAATCCTGGATCATCTCTATAACATCAGTGATAGTAAATTGCGGAGCATCTTTTCTTATAGATATGCATTGTACTGTTACCATTCTCCTTGTGATCAGGGCGTGTTCTGCCCGATCAATGCTGATAAATCAAGAGTGCGGCTGCAGCATTAAAGGGGTATTCCACTCAGACATAACCTCTGATAAATTGCTGCCCATGGTGAGACTAACAATTCCTTCCATACTTGTTATCTATTCAGTCTCCCTCCCACAGTTCTCAGTTGCTGCTTTCTGCTGAAGACACAAAAATCTGTGTGTGAGTTTTTCTCTCTGTCTCCCCCTCCTCCCCTCTCCCCTTCTGAGACGGCTGATGTAAACAAGTCCCTGGCAGGCTGTATCTGCAACTTTGAAGCTTCTTTGTAATGCTGGGAGGGTTATTTTGAGGTCAATCTGTGATTAACCCTCCCAGCATGACAAAGAAGCTTCAAAGTTGCAGATACAGCAGGCCAGGGACCATACATTGTTCATATAATGCCACCACACAGAACACAGCAAAGGAACTGCACCGTGTTCATATAATAGATGCCAGTAATAGTACCATACTGTGCTCATAACAAACTGCCGCCACATGGTGACCAAAACCTAGAAACACACAGGAGGGAAGTTCTCATTACCCGTGCCAGCGCTGAGCGACAGAACTACAAGCTTCATGTCTCATAATGTAGGAGGTCGTGCAACGTTTTTTTGTGCTAAAATGAGATTTATGAAATATTAATACTTTGCGATGGTGCAATGAGTGAAGAATGCCTCCCACAGTGGTCACATACAGTAGCCAAACAGTATGATACCGCCACCTGGTGACCAACTAATAAAAGCATATAATGTTCATATGATACCGCCACCTGCTGGCCAAATAATAAAACCATATAGTGTTCATATGATACCGCCAACTAATAAAAGCATATAGTGTTCATATGATACCGCCACCTGCTGGCCAACTAATAAAAGCCTATAGTGTTCATATGATACCGCCACCTGCTGGCCAAATAATAAAACTATACAGTGTTCATATGATACTGCCACCTGCTGGCCAAATAATAATACCATATAGTGTTTGATACCGCCACCTGCTGGCCAAATAATAAAACTATATAGTGTTCTTATGATACCGCCACCTGCTGGCCAAATAATAAAACTATATAGTGTTCTTATAATACCGCCACCTGCTGGCCAAATAATAAAACTATACAGTGTTCATATAATACTGCCACCTGCTGGCCAAATAATAAAACTGTATAGTGTTCACATGATACCGCCACCTGCTGGCCAAATAATAATACCATATAGTGTTCATATGATACCGCCACCTGCTGGCCAAATAATAATACCATATAGTGTTCATATGATACCGCCACCTGCTGGCCAAATAATAATACTATATAGTGTTTGATACCGCCCCCTGCTGGCCAAATAATAAAACTATATGGTGTTCATATGATACCGCCACCTGGTGACCAACTAATAAACGCATATAGTGTTCATATGATACTGACACCTGGTGGCCAAATAATAAAACTGTATAGTGTTCATATGATACCGCCACCTGCTGGCCAAATAATAAAACTGTATAGTGTTCATATGATACCGCCACCTGCTGGCCAAATAATAAAACTGTATAGTGTTCATATGATACAAACATACAGCATCCATATATTACCACTATATGGTGGCAAAACCCAGTAATACCACCACCTGGTGACCACATAATACACACATAAGGCGTCCATATATTACCACTATAGGGTGACAGAACGCGGTCATACAGCCATAGTGTTCCTATAATACCGCCACGTGGTGAATAAATAGCGTATACCGCCAAGTACTCATAACCCCGCCTCCTGTCAGTCCCCGTGACTACATTCAAGCGAACCACGCCCTCTTCTCGACACACGTTGTCTTACATCGAGCAGGGGGGCGTGGTTTCCAGATTAGGTCAGCCAATGAGCTCTGAGCTAAAGTTCCGGTCAGCAAATGGCGGGTTTATTCCAGGCGCGGTAAAGCTGAAGGACTAGAAGTGGCGGTTGTCATGGTAACGTGTGACCGGCGAGCGGGTGACGGAGCGGATAGCGGCGTGATATCGTTACTGTAGCGCGTGTATCGTCACTTATTACACACACACATAGATATAAGTATGTTCTGGGTTACAGTAGGGGGCGCCATTTTTAATTTCTGAGGTAAAATTGTATAGCTATAATGACACAGAGGACCCCCCCCCCCCGTAGCCATCGCAGCTGCGTGTTTGTGTGCCATTGAAAGTATAGGGACAGGATCCGCAGCGAGACTCGCTGCAAATACGCAGCCAGGGGACTCGCTGCAGATCCGGCAAGTGGGTTTTTACCCTTTCTCTTATATATTTTATTTGTAATTAAATCCTTTTTTTTTTTTTTTCCAATTAATTATTAATAAAATGGGCCTATTGTGACACTTATAACGCTTTTTATTTTTTCATCTACGGGGCTGTATGGGGCGTCATTTATTGCGCCATGATCTCTAGTTTTTATTAATACCATATTTGTGTAGCTAGGACATTTTGATCACTTTTTATTAATTATATATATATATATATTTAAAATGTAACAAAAAATCGGTAATCCTGTCACTTTTTTCTCTCTTTTCGTTTACGCCGTTCGCGATGACAATTGTTATATTTTAATAGATCGGACAATTACACACACTATGGTATTTTATATGTTTATTTATTTATGTTTTATTTATGCAATGGGAAAGGGGGGTGATTTTAACTTTTATTGGGGGAGGGGCTCTGGGGTACTTATAAAAAAAACTTTTTTACTTTTTTTATACACATTTTAAAGGGGTATTCCCCCCAAGAGCCAAAAAATTAAAATCTCCCAAACCTAGCTGGTCTTACTCACCAAGTCCCCCTGAGTATTTTGAGCCGTCACCCGTCTTTCTAGCTGCTGCCGTTCCCGGGAAAAAGTTTTTCTAAAAGCCAATATATGTATACAAGATGGCGCTGGCCAGGAAACTACATTTCCCAGCATGCATTGCTTCCTGCTGCTTGCTGGGACCTGCCAATTGGACATGATGGGAGATGTAGTTCTGCAACCTGGATGGCTATCCAGGTTACAGAACTACATCTCCCATCACTACCCATCAGCAGGTCATGATGGGAGTTGTAGTTTTGCCATGAGACCATCCAGGTTGCAGAAATACAACTCCCATCATGCCCTGCTGACAGGTCTTGAAGGGAGTTGTAGTTCTGCAACCTGTAGCCATCCAGGTTGCAGAACTACATCTCCCATCATTACCTCTCAATAGGGCATGATGGGAGTAGTAGTTCTGCAACCTGGATGCTTCAGGTTGCAGAACTAAAACTCCCATCATGACCTGTTAGCAGAACATGGTGGGAGTTTTAGTTTTGAGGGGGTAGGGGGTGATCTAACCTCTGATGCTGAGGACGGTTGCCGGGCAGCTTGAGCCACCGGGGGGGTTGATTGCCGCCGGCTCCGGTTGCCAGTACACGGCAATTCGCGGGGGTTGCCGTGGCCAGGACTGGGTGAGTTCCGGGTGGGGGAATGGGGGGCATTTGTGGTGGGGGGGGGATGGATGCCGCGGGCAGCACCGGGTGATTTGTGGTGGGAGGGGATGGATGCCGCGGGCAGCACCGGGTGATTTGTGGTGGGGGGGATGGATGCCGCGGGCAGCACCGGGTGATTCCTGCCGGGGGTCCGCATCCAGCACCAGGCGATTCGCGGGGGGTGAGAGTGGCCAACACGGGGGCAGTTGCTGGAGGCGGGGGCAGCCAACACCGAGTCAGTGGCGGGGGGAGGGGGGGTTTAGACGCTGGCGGCCATCAGGTGGGGAGCATACATTGGGGGGAAATGGGGATACAGAGTGTGGTGGGGGACAGTGATCAGCAGCAGCTGCTGTCACTGTCTCAGTGTCCTCCCTCTCTTCAGTGTGCTGGGTTAGAAGCACTAGCCCAGCCCATTGAAGAGACTGAGGACACGTGATGCCGTCTCGGAGGGTGCGGGCCAGGAGCAGGGAGCCGTGTCGGGTTGGACTGAGACTTGATGATTCTATGCATTCGGTGGGGGTGAGTGCAACTAGATAACAGCAAAACTGTGCAGAATCCATAATAACTTTATATTGGAAAGATGGAAAGCTACGGGTGGGCAACATATTAATGCAAAAATAATTTTGGGGGGAATACCCCTTTACGTTTCCCTGGGGGACTTTTACATACAGTTATTACATTACATACACTGTACAATGCTATGCCATAGGCTGAGCGAAGGTGAGAGACCTCCGGCGGTCCGATACAGCGTTCAGGACCCCCGATCACACTGCAGGGGTCCCGATCGGTAAGTGACAGGGGACTGCCCCTGTCACTTACATTTAAACGCTGCGGTCGCGCAGCGATCGCAGCATTTAAGGGGTCAATGACACGCTGCAGCGCGATCACGGTGAGGGCCGGACTGCTCACTGCAGCCGCCCCCCACCTATGAAGCACGCTCCGCTCCAGAGCGTGCTTCATAGCTCAGGACGTACCAGTACGCCCAGGGTTGTCTGGGGACAGACTTCCAGGGCGTATCGGTACACCCTTAGTCGTCTAGGAGTTGAAAGGGGTACTCCGGAAAAACATTTTTCTTTCAAATCAACTCGTGTCAGAAAGTTATACAGATTTGTAAATTACTTCTATTTAAAAGTCTCCAGTCTTCCAGTACTTATCAGCTGCTGTATGTCCTGCAGGAAGTGGTGTATTCTCTCCCGTCTGACACAGTGCTCTCTGCTGCCACCTCTGTCCATGTCAGGAACTGTCCAGAGCAGGAGAGGTTTTCTATGGGGATTTGCTGCTGCTCTGGACAGTTCCTGACATAGACAGAGGTGGCAGCAGAGAGCACTGTGTCAGACTGGAGAGACTACACCACTTCCTGCAGGACATACAGCAGCTGATAAGTACTGAAAGACTAGAGATTTTTAAATAGAAGTAAATCACAAATCCTTATAAGTTTTTGAGGCCAGTTGATTTGAAAAAAATAAAAATTAGCCAGAGTAGTTCAGGATGTTCAGGTCATCAACGCTAGTGGCGCCCCTTCAGTAGTGACAGGTAGTGCACCCTTATCACATATCAATTACCTGTAAGGCCAAAGCCAAAGTGACCTGTCCTTGTTATTACATCACTCATAGGCTTATTGTAGATTTTTGCCATCCTGACTATTTTTGTGTGATTATTTTCTATTAGATATCACTGTGGGATTGAAGCCATTGCAGAATGTCTCAGATAGAGCACTTGGTTACGTTGCAGAATCCAAACGGAGGGCTGTCCAACTCTCAAGCCCGAATCCTATCCCGCAAGGCAGAGGTCTATATCTGTAATGGCAGCAGATTTGTATATATCTTCAGCATGGAAAAGAAGCAGATAACGGTGAGAAGCTTTATATTCTGGGTGCAGAAACAGCACCTCTCCTGCCCTTAGGTTGGCTGTGATATTGCAGCTCAGTTCCATTGAAATGAATGGGGTTGAATTGTTATACCACACACAACGTCAGGATAGGGGCAGCGCTGTTTTTTCCAAGAAAGTAACTGGTTATTGTAATCCCGGAGATTTCCTTAAAGTGTATACCACCATTGTTATTGCCCCAGCACAATCCAAGGCAATGCACCTAGGATTTCCCTGCATTGAGCGCTTTGATCGGCAGCCAGCAGTGTTATTGTTTGGCTGGTCTCCCTGAGATCAGCAATCGGTTTCTCTTCATGGCTACAGACTGCTGATTTTGTGAAGTTTGATCTGGCATTCCTGTAATTTAATAATACTGTACATGTCAAATTGATGTCAAAAGTTTTCATCAGTTGGTGTCTGGGTGTTCAGACCCCCACCAATCATTTGCTGCTTTGTCCATCTTGCTGCTGCTGGAGACTTTCTCTATTGACTTACTATAGAATCCATCTCCTGTAGCCAGTCAGTGAGAGAACTGCTCAGCCAAGCTCTTCTCTCTGCTGGTGTTAGTGATCATTGATAGGTCTGAACTTGCAGACCCCAACCGGTCTAAACTTTGGATGTTTCTATGAAAGTTGTCAGTTGCCAACACGTCTAGTGTTTAGTTAGGCCTTTACTCTACTCCTGCTCCTGCATATTCCCAATATAGAGAAAAAGAGCCCATTATACAGGGCATTTGCCAGCTGAACGGGCTAGTATTGCCTCATGTAGGCTGGGGCTACACAGCAATTCCCGGTCATGTTACAACCTCCAGTGTCTTGGTTGTGGCAGCTTGTATGACTGGGCAGTGTGAAAGAGTGGCTCCTGGTCTTATGACTGGAAATCACCTTGTCGCCCCAGCCTTAAAGGGGTATTCCACTCAAACATAACTTTTGATATATGTTGTCGCCCATGGTAAGGCTAAAAAATTCCTTCCTTACTTGTTATTATCTATTCAGTCTTCTTCCCCCAGGACTTGGTTACATCAGCCGTCTCAGAAGGGAGGAAGGGGGAAGAGACAGAGAGAAAAGCTCACACACAGATTTTTGTGTTTTAAGCAGAAAGAAGCAGCTGAGAACTGGGGGAAGGAGACTGAATAGATAATAGCAAGTATGGAAGGAATTGTTAGTCTCACCATGGGCAGCAACATATCAAAGGTTATGTCTGAGTGGAATACCCCTTTAATAGACCCAGTTATCAGCTGAAAAAAAAGCAATATTTTTGCATGCCTAAAAATCATTGGCCAGTCGAGCATTTCTCTTTATAGCCAGGGAATGTGCAGCGTATTGCAAAGTGGTGTGCCAGTCTAGAAGGATCCTAACACATGACTGTAGGTTACACAATACACAGGAATTGTAGTTTCTAACCACAGAGGCGTGGGTGTGATTAGGAGCTGTATACACAAAAGCAACAGGAACTTGGTTACGAGGATGGAGGCACCCTTTAAATGATGCGCACACATGCTCCAATACAATAATCTGTGAAGTAATATATCTTTCTGTTTTGTGTATTCAGCTGCTGTGCAGACCGATGTGTCTTTATGGCCACAGACTTAAGACAAACCTTCAGTATAAGATGGGGCAGGGTCTGTTTCTACTCCATAACCAGGATGACAGATGTGTCTGTATAGAACCTGTTACGCTTATTATTTATAGGTTATAATTTATCTTCCTATTTTCCAGGCCATCTATTTGTTTCCATCCAACGTTTGGCACATCGAACTTTCTCTGGGTTCGCACCAGCTGTATGTCCTGTGTGTCCAGAATGGATTATATCTTCTGGAGTGGGATGAAGGCGGAAGGTGAGAGGACAAGTCATTGATGTCTTATATGTGTCCTTAGTTCTAGCTGAAATATTAGAGCATGATTTCACTCCCCTCTCCCCATCTACCACTGAGGTTACCTTGAACAGGAGGATGTGTTGTGGCAGACGATGGTCCGCGATATTGTCACTCTTCTTAAAATGTCAGAACACTTTATGAGTAACATAAAATCCGGACAAATGATAAATGTCGTGTGTTAAAGTCTCTTCATATAATGCAATGATGTCACAGCTTTAAATGTCACTTCTGTCTTTATAGCCAGAAACATCAAAGTGCTGATTCCGCTTAAAGGAGTTGTTGCATTATGGAGAGTACTTATTTAAAGGGGTATTCCACTCAGACATAACTTTTGATTATGTTGCTGCCCATGGTGAGACTAACGATTCCTTCCATACTTGTTATTATCTATTCAGTCTCCTTCCCCCAGTTCTCAGCTGCTGCTTTCTGCTGAAGAAGGGAGGAGGGGGGAGAGACAGAGAGAAAAGCTCACACACAGATGTTTGTGCTTTAAGCAGAAAGCAGCAGCTGAGAGCTGGGGGAAGGAGACTGAATAGATAATAACAAGTATGCAAGGAATTGTTAGTCTCACATTGGGCAGCAACATATCAAATGTTATGTTTGAATGGAACACTCCTTTAATAGACCCAGTTATCAGCTGAAGAAAAAGCAATATTTTTGCATGCCTAAAAATCATTGGCCAGTCGAGCATTGCTCTTTATAGCCAGGGAATGTGCAGCGTATTGCACAGCGGTGTGCCAGTCTAGAAGGATCCTAACACATGACTGTAGGCTGCTGCTTTCTGCTGAAGACACAAAAATCTGTTTGTGAGCCTTTCTCTCTGTCTCCCCCTCCTTCCCCCTCCCTCCTGAGACGGCTGATGTAAACAAGTCCCTGGCAGGCTGTATCTGCAACATTGTAGCTTTTTTGTAATGCTGGGAGGGTCAATCTGAGGCCAAGTTCCCGATTAACTCACTGTGATTAACCCTCCAGCATTACAAAGAAGCTACAATGTTGCAGATACAGCCTGCCAGAGACTTGTTTACATTAGCCGTCTCAGAAAAGAGGGGGAAGGAGGGCGAGACAGAGAGAAAAGCTCACACACAGATTTTTGTGTCTTCAGCAGAAAGCAGCAGCTGAGAACTGGGGGACGGAGACTGAATAGATAATAACAAGTATGGAAGGAATTGTTAGTCTCACCATGGGCAGCAACATAGCAAAAGTTATGTTTGAGTGGAATACCCCTTTAAGGTGGCCTTCAAACAACTGACAGCCGAACAATCTTTTGGTCAACAGTTGTCACTCCCGTCCTCCCCATACACAGGAACGGTTGTTATAGCCAAGCATACCTGATAAGCTGGCTGTGGCTTATCTCTCTGGGAACAAGGGGGTCGGGTAGTGATCATGTCTGACCTCTATCTTCACCGCCTAACTACGGCGAGCGTTAGGTATGACTAAAGAGAGAAGGGTCAGGCGTTATGTATTTGTGCTTGTCGACCCTTTTGTTACCCTCCCCATATAGAACAATCTGTCGAACAATGGTTTTGATGACCATTGTTGAAGTTGCATGTCCAACTTCAGGTTGTAATCTTTTTATACACTGTTTTATTAATTGTTCTTTTTTAATATATATATTTTTCAGGTTGTTGAAGGAACCAAGCTCTGCATTCAGTAAGGGAGACGTGACTATATACCAGATTGATGCTAATTTTGGCCTCCTTCTAGACCCATCTATCTGCGCGTTCACTGTGGCCAATGAGTTTGTTGTTGTTGCATTAGCACAGCAGGAGAAATGGAAAATTGCAGCATTTCAAAGGGAAACCATAAACTACCAAGACCCGTTCACAGCCCCGTCCAGAGAAGTGAAGTTTTCTCACCGATATGAAGTGAACAGCAGCGATCGGCGGCCCGTCCTGTGCTGTGTCTCACTTTGCAAAGAAAACACTGATGCTTCATGTAGCTTAGCACTGAAAGCTGCGTTATTTACTCGGCTTTTCGGAGTTGATGCTGCTATGCTGGAATCTCCCATGATCCTCTGTGGGTTTCCAGATGGTCAGGTAGTAAGCTTTCCATTGAAGAACCCTGGCGTGCCTCAGTCTGCAAATCAGAACACAACCCAAGGCTCATCAAAGCTTCTTTATCACTTAGAACAACCCATAGTTTCTATTGGTGCTATAAAGATGGAACCACGTGACCCTGATGCCATGCAACCTAATGATGAATATGGGGCCTGTGACTGTTTGCTGGTTGTTGGCCAGAGGGGCCTTATAGTGTCCGTAACAGGTGGTGATAATCCTGATGCTGTCTCCTGTACATATAAAGATTACAGACTACCCGCTCCTGTGTGCTGCTCATTCTACTCCACATCTGGTGTCTTCTGCAGCATATCCACCGATCTCATCTATATAACCCTACCACATTTGGAGAAAGAAGCAGCCGCCACTTCTACCGGCTGCCCAGTGTCATCTCTCCATCACAATATACCCATGGTAGTGGCGGTGTCCCAGGTCTCCTTGTCGGATGGTAAGTGGTCCTAAAGATCAGCTTTGTGGGACCGGATTGAAATCCCAGAGAGCGCCTATACTTGTCTGTCCTCCCACATGTTTTACCCTTTATTAAGTTTTGTACATTTTCTTTTTCAGGCCCTCAGCTAGTCGCTTTGTCTAAGAGGGGACGTCTCATGCTTTTCAAGTTAAATCTGAAAGGAACTAAAGATAAATTGAACCGTGTGAATGCTGGACAGAAGATCAAAGAAATGTTGACTGGAATCGGCTCAGTTTCTGAAAGGTTGGGGAAAATTATCAAGACTCTTAGGCTGCATTCCCACGTTCCGTGTATATGTCTGTGCGCACAGACAGTTTTATAGCCCATTGCTTTGTATTGGGCTACTCACTTAAGGGAACAGAGTCTGTCTATTGTCGTCTATATCCATGAGCCTTGCTGTAAAGCATGCCACTAAAACAGCTCAGGCAAGATGTCCACCCCCATAACAATGTACAAAAAGTGAAATATTAAAAAATTACAGTCAGAAATTCAAAAGTGTTAGTATCTGACTCTAATCAGTAACCGAAAGTTTAGGGGACATTTTCCCTTTAATCTTACAACTCAGCCGTAGAGGTCACCCTCCTGGCCAGCATTTATCACCCCTGGTGTATTTTATGTCAATTATGAAATTATTATTATGCAAATTTACCAAAATTGCTGTCTTTTCCTACCATTTATTTTCCTTATTTGGTGACTGGGAAAGTAATAAATTTCACCACCAAAAGTTTGCATATCAAAACTTTATACCTTTTAGAACTTTACACCTGCGCAGTTTATGCCAAAATGGGTCATTAATTTGGTCCATTTAACTTAACCGGAGCATTGTAACTGAGGGGGGGTGTAATATCTACATGTAACTGAGGGGGGGTGTAATATCTACATGTAACTGAGGGGGGGTGTAATATCTACATGTAACTGAGGGGGGTGTAATATCTACATGTAACTGAGGGGGGGTGTAATATCTACATGTAACTGAGGGGGGGGGGGGCGTAATATCTACATGTAACTGAGGGGGGGTGTAATATCTACATGTAACTGAGGGGGGGGGGTGTAATATCTACATGTAATTAAGGGGGGGTGTAATATCTACATGTAACTGAGGGGGGGGGCGTAATATCTACATGTAACTGAGGGGGCGTAGTATCTACATGTTACTGAGGTGGAGGGGGGGGGGGGCGTAATATCTACATGTAACTGAGGGGGCGTAATACCTACATGTAACTGAGGGGGCTGTAATACCTACATGTAACTGAGGGGGGGCGTAATACCTACATGTAACTGAGGGGGGAGTAATATTTACATAGATTCTCCTTGTCTGCAATAAGTTGTGACTATTCTACCCCCTGCTGCATGTGGTGTTTACTGCAGAAAGACACCTCCTAACATGGAAACATGGACGCCGTCTAGCTCAGCATTGTGAGGTCAGTCCCCAGTATGGCTGTGGGTAGTGTTTGCAGTGCCTGCCTCCATAATGTTACCTTCTATGTCTTCCATCCGCTTTATTCTCTTGTTATACACTAGAGTTTACTCTGCCAATAATTTGATCAATACCTCTAATAATCAGTGTTCATGCTGATGATCTATGGGGCTCTATTAGACCTTGTGGATAACGTGGCGTATAGTGCTCAGAGATCTTTATTAGCTCCGGGGGACTCGACAGGGGCAAAAGTTGTAAACCTGCAATGACGTTGTACTCTATTGTGGTATTGTTAAGCAGCCTTACTGTTATATATCGCCAGTGATTTGTTCTATAGATTACATTGTCACAGACCGTTTTATAGGAATTCCATAAAGTCCAACCTTCTCTGTTTAATACAGAGGAGGTCAACCTCATATTCCCTCAAGAACTGAGAAAATAATCCTTATCACATATGTCACATGCCCCTCTGCCATCTATACATGTACTGTAGCTGTTCCCATCCCATTGAAGACATTTCTCTCCTTCTTTTCATTCCTTAGGTTGTCTGCGTTGAAGACTGTGACGTACGAGAAGAGCAGATCCTTAGTAAGGCTCAACCAAGTGATGTCACTGAGCCGAGAGTTGCTGTGTGGACAGGGGGCGACCCGTCCGGTCACGTGTGCGGTCAGGGTGTCCTGGACCAAGATGCTTCATAAAGCCTGTATGACCGGGTACTGCAGTCTGGAGAACAAGAGTGACTACATCTTGGAGAATGGCTGGACCTTGTGTCTTCTCATCAGTACCGACCCAATCACTTCCTATTCCTTTCCGGTTTTACAGCTAAATCCTAGGGAGACTAAAGAGTTTGCCTTCCCTTTATCCGGACAGGGGTCTAATAGCATGGATTTCCCCATGACCGTATCTTGCTCCTTATTTTATAGTTTAAAGCAATTTGCCGCTGGTTGTGATAACTCTTCAGAGCCGTACATGTTTTCCTTACACAACCATGGAGTGTGTGTGCCCCTACAGGAGCACATCATCGACGTATTGCAGTGTCTGCGTCTAAGCCCCTCGGCTGCTTACCGCTCTGATTTATCATGTACTTTGCTGGGGGATGCAGTCCAAGCTATTTGGAATTTTTCATCTGGAAGTGACCAATGGGGGGCGCCTCCTGCGGCTGGTCTAAACCAGGGGCTTAATTCTGCAATGCCTTTGAAAGCTTCCATTAGTTTCTCAGCGGTCCTGTTGGCTCACGCCCTAAAGAATGGAGAACACAGTGAGTATCTGCTGTATATCGTATCTGCGTCACACACCTGGCACAGGGAGGCTCGGCGCTTAGCATTATTACCTTGCGGCACTGGGGCCCAGAGTTCAAACTTAACCACAGGCAACATCTGTGTCTGGTGGGTTTCCTACGGGTACTCACACAATCCAAAAACATGCTAGTAGGTTAATTGACTTCATAGTGCATCTGAAATAGTAAATTTAGGCTGGGTTCTCACACAGTATATTTCAGGCAGTATTTGGTCCTCATGTCAGGTCCTCATAGCAACCAAAACCAGGAGTGGATTGAAAACACAGAAAGGCTCTGTTCACATAATGTTGTAATTGAGTGGATGGCCGCCATTTAATGGCAAATATTTGCTGTTGTATTGAAATAATGGCAGTTATTTACCGTTATAAGACGGCCTGAAATATACTGTGTGTAAACCCAGCCTAAGATTGTTTGGCCTTATGTATCCATTACTAATCCCCACATTTTCCTCATTATATAATATTTCTATCTTTCTCCAGCTAAACCCAAGCATATTGATTATGTAGGGCAGGTGGGCAGGGATGGGGAACCTGTGGCCCTCCAGGTGTTGCAAAACTACAATTCCCATCGTGCCTGGACAGCCAAAGCTTTAGCTCTCCAGGCATGATGGCAATTGTAGTTTTGCAACAGCTGGAGGGCCACAGGTTCCTCACTCCTGCTATAGGGTAACATATGTAGTGAAGCCGGCGCTCATAAAACCACGTCTGCTTTCTTTCTTACTCTTACTCTTTCTTACTAATTTCTTTAGAATTATAATGGTATAATGCAACCAAGGTGCCATACACCATCAAATATAATGTGGGCCCCTGTGGTCCAAAGCAAATCTAATGGTATAATGCACCATGATTGCCTTTATGCCATGTAGATTAAAGAGGTACTCCAGCGGGGGGGGAACCCCTTAAAATCAACTGGTTTCAGAAGAGTTTCAACTAGTGCCAGAGATTTGTAATTTAATTCTATTCAAAAATCTCCAGCCTTCTAGTACTTATCAGCTGCTTTATGTCCTGCAGGAAGTGGTGTATTCTCTTCAGTCTGACACAGTGCTCTCTGCTGCCACCTCTGTCCATGTCAGGAACTGTCCAGAGCAGCAGCAAATCCCCATAGAAAACCTTTCCTGCTCTGGACAGTTCCTGACATGCACAGAGGTGGCAGCAGAGAGCACAGTGTCAGACTGGAGAATACACCACTTCTTGCAGGACATACAGCAACTGATAAGTACTGGAAGACTGAAGATTTTTACATGGAAGTAAATTACAAATCTCTGCCGCTTTCCGGCACCGCTTTCCGTTTCCCCTTTAATGTATACTGCACTGGAATAAAAACAATGTTAGCTGCTTATCCATTTTACCTTTTAATATTAGAATTGAAAATTGCTGCGGAATACGTTGGCGCTATATAAATAAAAAATATTTATTCAAAACAATAAAACTTTAGAAATAGAAATAAATGGCAGGGTCCTGTGGGGTCTGCACTCAGCCGTCTGTATTACAACTCCCAGGGGAAGCCAAGAATGAGGTCAGATCTTGTCATGTGTAATCGGAATCCTTTGCCATAGCTTGGCTATACTTGATGCAGTCCCGTTTCTGGCTGCTGCAGAGCTGTACACAACACGTTCACCTGGGACTTTTATCCTTTTTAAAGGCAACCAGTCAGCATGATTGTGGTAATATAGTTCCCAGCAGAACAGTATAGATCTACTGTGCAGCTTGCAGATCACCCATTAGTGGCCTCTCTGCCAATCAATCATCCCCACACTGCGTGCTGCCAGGCAGAGAGCCGTGACTAGTCACAGACTGCTTCCCGCCCAAATGACTAGTTGCTGCCTGTCTCGCTGCTTTGCATGGCAGTATAAAAAATATTTTTCCCCTTTGAAAGCTACTGCTGCAGACGAGGCTGGTATGCTTCGCGAGCTGCACAGTAGATCTATCGTGCCGATTGGTTCCCTTTAAAGTGAAGCGGAATGTGTGTATGTATAATATATTCCTGTCCTTTTCCTTTCAGGGAGGTCCCTCTGCCACGTTGTACTACACTGGCTGCTGTCAGAGGTGAAGGAGCAAGACACGCAGGAGGTGCAGGGTTTAACTCCAGATGGAAAGGAGTTTTGTATCCGGGTTCAAGAGGTGAGTTACTCTGTGTAAGGCCCCCTTCACACGTCCGTGTCAGTTTTTACTGTCAGGAAATCCTGATCAGGAGACCTTAAATGTCATCAGGATAGTATCAGGATTTCCTGACAGTAATCCGTTTTTACCTTCAGGAAACCATCAGGAAACCATCAGGAAAAACCTTCAGGATTTCCTGATGGAAGAAGTAAAAATAGGACATGATGGGAGATGTAGTTCTGCAAACTGGATGTCCACAGCTTGCGGAAGTACAACTCCCATCATGCCCGTCTGACAGGTCATGATGGGAGTTGTACTTTTGCAGCCTGTGGCCATCCAGGTTGCAGAAGTACAACTCCCATCATGACCTGTCAGCAGGGCATGATGGGGGTTATACTTCTGCAAGCTGTGACCATCCAGTTTGCAGAACTACATCTCCCATCATGACCTGTCAGATGGGCATGATGGGAGTTGTACTTCTGCAGCCTGTGGCCATCTAGGTTGCAGAAGTATAACCCCCAACATGCCCTGCTGACAGGACATGGTGGGAGTTTTACGTCTTTGGGGGGGGGGGAGGAGAGCGAGAGCAGTGATCTCACCTGTCCTGGTCTTCTGCTGGGCTGCTGGGTGAGCGATCGGGCGAGCGAGCAGGCGGGCGGCCGAGATTCGGGGGCCGCCGATGCTGGCGGTTGGGGGCGGTCCGGTGGGGGGGGGGGGGGGTCGGGGGGTCGTCAACCTGAAGTCCGGGGGGTGGGGGGTGGGTGTCCGTCGGTTGCCGCCAAGCGAGGGGGCCGGGCGGGGGCCGCCAACCTGAGGGCAGGTGCGGCGGCAGCAGCAGGACCCGGTGCACTCCAGGACGCGCGGCACCAGGGAGCAGGAGGACGGAAGAGTCGGGTGCAGGGTGAGTTGTGGGGGAGAGGGGTATAGGCGGTGGGGGGTGAGAAGGCAATCCGGAATCACGGCCACTTTCCTGATGTACATCAGGAAAGTGCCCGTGATTCCGGCGCTCCCATAGACTTCTATGGGGGCGTCCGGGCCGGAATTCCGGACAAAAATAGGACATGTCCTATTTTTTCCGGATCATTTTTCCGGAACGGACACCCTTCCGGAGAAATCCGGAAGGGTGTCCGTGCCTAATTAAAGTGTATGGGTCCGGAAAACCGTCCGGATTTCCTGATAGGAAATCCGGGTGGTTTTTCCGGACGTGTGAAGGGGGCCTAAATCTGATATCCAGAATTTAAAAATATACACAAGATACACGTCTATGGCGATGTAGAGATGTAAGATTATAGAACACATTTTTGTGTGTCACTGGTGCAGTGTTCATCAGCCTGTGTTGATCTCCAGCTGTTATAAAAGTACTACTCCCATCATGCCAGCTACAGGCTGGAGAAGCACGATTGCAACTGGTATGCAACCGGTGGAGGGCCACCGCACTAGTGAGTTCACCATTAAAGCATAATCTGTCATTTAAAATATGTTTTGCAGAATTGAAGAGTACTCTGTAATAGGTTTGATTAGGCAAAATATCCACTTTCTGAACTCAAAAAGTTGTTTCCCAGCCCCCCCCTCCCTTCTTATCTGTTCAGTATCAGGCAAATCTGTCATCATTACAGAGGAGCAAAGTAAAGACTGGTTCTACTGTGTCCATTAAAACCTATGGAGGGGGGAGGGGCCGAGGGGGTTGAGTGAGCAGGGATAGCAGAAAAGCAGATGTACAGTTTGGAGACTGTCTGAGTACATAAAATGCTGGATTCACAGATCAGAAAGGTCAGTGCTTATCCAGGAGCTTGGTGAGAGAAGATTGCAGGATGATGTACTGTGCAGGGCTTCTTGTCTCCTCTCTGTGCTCACTCATCCCCCTCGGCCCCTCCCCTCTCCATAGAGCATAATTGACACAGAAATCCTGCTTCTTCTTAAGTGAGAAGGGGGGCAAAACAGCTTTCTGAGTACAGAAGAAAACTCTTTTACTTAATAAAACCTATTACAGAGTTTCTTAAAACCGCTTGTACTATTGTTATTTATTAATTTCTGAAAAGTGACATTGAAATGACAGCTACGCTTTAAAGCTGGGATGGGGAACCTTCGGCCCTCCAGCTGTTGCAAAACTACAATTTTCATCATGCCTGGGCAGCCAAAGCTTTAGCTACAGCTGGAGGGCCGAAGTCTCCCCATCCCTGCATTCAAGTAATACAGTAACTAACCCAAGTATAGTAACCCAAGGACTCATTTTTCTTTTTAATTGTAATATAATAATATAATATCAGTTGTGTTCACTCTATTGATATTTGTGATTTGTAGTGTGTAGAAATCTCCATGTTGGCACCCATGTTATTACCCATCATATCAGGGCATGACAAATCAATAGACAGTGGATATTACAGTTTTTTTTCCGCACTCAAAAGCACTGTAGATGTATCTCATGTTGACCTTATAAACACTGTATATTGCTTTTCTTCCTGTAGGTATCGCTGTCAGATCTTTCACCACAGGGATCTCTCCAAGCTGTAGAAGTGCAGATCCTAAGCTCTCATTTACATGTTGTGGCCTCTCTACATCTGGCAGTCATCGCACGATTTATGGTAACATTTCAATAAGCCATTACGCCTAATAATTTTCTTTCAGACCTTACACACATGGCGTTTTTTGGGGTGGCGTTTTTTTTTCCTTTCTGCCGTTTTTGAGGTTCTGTGGCAGTTTTGTCAAAACACAGCATGCTGAGGGGGTGTCGTTTTTTCCCCCCATAGCCTGCAATGGTCGGTTTGTCTCAAAAAAGCCATTGCTGTGCATATGGCGGGTTTTTTTCTGGCCTTTTTGTTACCTTTTGTGATCCAGCAGCCGATAGATCATTCACACACAAAGTCAAAGGGGGACGCTTATAAAGACCGACGTACTTGTATGCAGGTCTTACATTTCCCCGCTGACCTGCGCCTGCCATACGTTTCCTTCCTTCCTTAATGGCCTGTTCCCTGTGTGTAGTCTGTTCCTGGCTTTGGCTTAAAAAATCTCAGATAAATTTCTCTGTGTAAAGGGTCCTGTTACGCCGCCGTGTCATAATAATGCTTTTATTTGTATAGCGCATACAGATTCCGCAGCACTTTACATAGTTTTTGCCATTTTTTGCTCCCTGTCCCCAATAGGGCTCACAATCTAAATTGCTGTAAACGAGCATCAAGCTGCTAGATCGGCGCTCATTTACTGAGCTAACTACAATATAACCAAGCGGGCACCACTCAAACATCCACAGGCATACAATTCATTATATGAAAGTAGAAAAGAAAAGTGGTATGCCTGAAAAAGGAAGATGCACCCTGAAATAGAAAAGTTTCACAAAATGTATTATTGCCAAACACAGGAAAAAAACACTACATTTAAAACCAATTAAAATAACAGCTCACCTTACCATGTTCCTTGGTGTCCTCGGAGGCCTTCCCCGCTGTCTGCAGCTCTGCCTTCTGTACCAGCCTTTACACTGACAGGCCGCAGCAGCTCAGCCAGTCATTGGCTGAGACAGGCCATGACCAGTGATTGGCTGAGAGGCCACGGCCTGTCAGTGCAAAAACCGCAACAGAAGGCAGAGCTGCAGACAGCGGGGAAGGCCTCCGAGGACACTGGGGGATAGTGGTAAGGCGAGTTAATATTTTATTATCTTGTACTACAATCATCAGCCGTCGGCCGTGCATCACTATTACACTAAGCGATGTGCACCCAATGATTTTAGGTCTGGACCTAAAGAAACAGCCGATTATCGTTTCATAGTTGGTCATTCTCTCTTACATGGAGTGATAATCGTCCAAATCGGCCTGATTCGGCCAATTATTGCACCGTGTAGTAGGGCCCTTTTATTCTTTTCTTTACCTCTTTAAATCAGCCAAAATGTCATTTTATATCCTAGATGTTACTTCAGCAACATAAGCCAAACAATGATGGTCATTCCCCTGATGTGAATTTGGAGAAGATTCAGCAGCTTTCCAGTGGTCATGAGGTAAGTTGTGTAATTCGTGAGAAACGCATGCGAGCAAATTCAAACCCCCCCCCCCCCCCCCCGTGTGTGTGTTCACCAATAGCCGCACAACATCGCTGATAGTCCCAGCAACATATCACAGATATTGGTGAACCCATGGAGGGAGTGATGTGGACTGCTGTGATCCTAAGCATGTGAGAACATGGCCTAATCCAAGTCACAAGATCTTTCAAAGTAGACAAATAACCTCAGGTATATCTCTAAGATTAAAAATGTAAGGTAAGAAGTGTATGTAAAATACTAACACAGACCGATCTCTCTTGTCATGTCAAACACAGATATATTTCTGTTTGTGTTACCTATCAACACTACGAGCGGTGGTAACGTGACGAAATTATCGAATTATTGTCTTTTACAACATGTCATAAAAAGCCTTGAAGAAGCAGGAACACCAACCAGCCTAAAAAATAAGCCGGTCTCAATCCCAAGTTTAGTTTACCCAATTTATTCAGTTTATAGGAATTGTGGTCCCCCCCTCCTCACTTCTTATCTGCTCATTATCAGGCAGAGCCATCTTCATTTCTTCATTACAGAGGAGCAAAGTGAAGAAGGGTTCTGGGGAGTCCATATAACCTATGGAGGAGGGAGCGGCCAAGGGGGATGAGTGAGCAGGGAGAGCAGAGAAACAGCTGTGCAGTTTGGAGACTGGGCACAGGTCAGAAAGTCTTGTATGTAGATCAACCGGCACTCCAGTATATCTTTAGCGTCGCGGGGTTCGAGGCAAGCGATGTACAAGTAGATAATAAATCCCAGCACTCACTTGTATAGATGCTTCTTAGAACTTTATTGTAACATAAATGAAAATGCTGCACGCGTTCCGACCATCCGGTCATTTTCAACAGCAGGCTGTATGTTACAGTAAGTCTTAAGAAGCATCACAGGTCAGAAAGGTCAGTGCTGGTCTGGGATCTGGGTGAGATGAGATTGCAGGATGATGTGCTGTGCAGGGCTGCCTTTTCTCCTCTCCGTGCTCACTCACTCCTCTCAGCCCCTCCCCTCTCCACAGAGCATAGTGGACACAGAAATCCTGCTTCTCCTGAAGTGAGGGGGAGGTAGGAACACAGCTTTCTGAGTTACAGAAGGAAACTCTTTTGCTTAATAAAACCTATTACAGAGTTTCTTATAATCGATTGTACTATTGATACTTGATTTCTGAAAAATGACATTGACATGCCTATTACGTGTTAAATGTGTCAGATGTATCAGTCTGTCACACTTAAAGACTGTCTAGTTTTTAGTGCAAAGTTTACTAAAGTTATTACTTGGCTTGAAGTCCACCAGAACTTTCTACTACATTCAGGTGCATTTTTTGGTACAAAGACACTTTATTGTTGCATAAATCACACCCATTTTTTGTACCAGGTGGAAAAGTGTCTAAAATGCATAATAAATTTGGAGAAAATCCCTGTGCGCCACTTATTCAGACACATTAGTAAATCCGTGTCACTGTGTAATCCATAGAAATGCTGGGTACCCCAGAGGGAGAGGTGCTCTGTGTACCAACTCTGGCTCCGGCTGAAGGCGGCCATACTCTTCACATGGCTGTCAGAGATTTAGACCTTGCTCTTATTAGGGAGTGCATTGACAACAAAAGTAGCAGGTATATTGAAATCCAGCTGCCTATTTCTTCTCTCCCTGACATCCGGAGGTGCTCACATAGTCAGTCAGTCTTGCCAAAAGCTATGTTGTTTTTAAGGACTTTAAAGGGATTGTTCACCAAAATTGTTTTTTTTCAAATCAACCGGGGCCAGAAAGTGCCAGAGATTTGTAATTTACTTCTATTTAAAAATCTTTCATCTTCCAGTACTTATCAGCTGTTGTATGTCCTGCAGGAAGTGGTCTATTCTTTCCAGTCTGTCACAGTGCTCTCTGCTGCCACCTCTGTCCATGTCAGGAACTGTCGAGAGCAGCAGTAAATCCCCATAGAAAACCTCTCCTGCTCTTTAGATTGGAAAGAATATAGCACTTCCTGCAGGACATAATGCAGCTGATAAGTGCTGGAAGACTGGAGGTTTTTTTTTAGAAGTAAATTGCAAATCTCTGGCACCAGTTGATTTGAAAGATTTTTTTTTTTTTTTGGGTGAACAACCTGCAAGACTTGGGGTCCTATTCCACAGGCCGAGGAGGGCCCGATCAACGATGTAAACGTTTACTGGGCCTATTCCATCGTTACCGATGTCCTTGCAGCCCTTGCAGCATCATACATTACCTGTCCAGGCTTCTTCTCCGCACTGTCTTCATCCCCGGGTCCCGCGCACTCTATCTTCAGAATGGCCGGTCAGCTGACAGGCCACACTCAGCCAATCACAGCCCGCGGTGGTCCCGGCCTGTGATTGGCTGAGCACTCCGTCAGCTGACCGGCCATTCTGAAGATAGAGCGTGCGGGACCCGGGGATGAAGACGGCGCGGAGAAGAAGCCTGGACAGGTAATGTATGATGCTGCTGCTTGTCAAATCGTCGGTCGCCCGCCACGCACCGCTATTCAACCGTAGCGATGCGCGGTGGGAGAACAATGATTTTAGGTCTGGCCCTAAATGAACGATCAGCTGATGACACAATCATCGGCTGATCGTTCTCTCTATTTCACCGAACGATAATCGGCCGAATCGGGCCAAATGGGGCCGATCCGGCCGATTATCGTTACTGTGGAATAGGGCCCTTAGGCTGTTTGTGGCAGCCCACTTTGTGTAGTCTTGGCTTTGCACTTGGAGAGTGATATAAAGATGGCTACAAAAGAGGAATGAGCAGAATGATTACTGTTATAAAAGAAAGAAACACTTAAGATTGGGCAGCGTGTTTGTGGCTGCTGTCCTGTAGTTCTATATCTAGCTATAGTTTTCCATAAATGTAGTGCTGTTCTGATGGCCGTCAGACAGGACCTTTTATCTGTAATGGAGATTGTCAAAGTGTTTACTGCCGGCCGTTACTGCCATTCTTTTACTTTATAATCAGTTTACCACCTATGGCCCCATGGTGGATCCAGTCCTTTATAGCTATATTGGGAGCACGGAATCTTTATGCAATTGTCCTGCAGTATGTCTGCCTTTGCAGCCATCGCATATAAAATAAAAAGTTTTCACAGCTTTGCAAGTAGAGATGTAAAATATTCTACTCTATTGTTTATGAAGCATCTATGTGGATGACTGTATATTAGAGTGATTCATCTGGATCCACATCCAGATACAGATTAGTTACTGTCCTGTGTGTAGTCTGACACATCAGTCATTAAAGGGGTTATCCAGCGCTACAAAAATATGGCCACGTTCCCCCTCCAGTTTCCAGTTCAGTTGTGGTTTGCAGTTAAGCTCCATTTACTTCAATGGAACTGACTTCCAAACCCCACCCAATCTGGAGACAAGAAAGGGGGAAAAGTGGCCATGTTTTTGTAGCACTGGATAACCCCTTTAATGATCTGTACAGCCCTCATGCACAATTATCGAGCTGTGTATAGGCTCAGTAAGATAGCACCAATCTAGCAGATCGGCGCTCCCTTACAGTAACATGTAGGCCCATCTGATACGGCCCTAGCCCAAGGGATCGAGTTCCGATCTGGAGTCAGCATGAAAACAGTGACAGTGCACACATAAAGCCTAGGCCATCCAGCTCTTAAGTAATCACACTTAGCATCCCTTAGTATACCATGTTTATAATGTCCCTATCACTTTTGAAATATCAAACAGATATGTCAACTTTTGACTGGTCAGAGGCTTGGGCGTACAGAATTGTTAGATACAGCTGGGAGAGGCGCTGGCCTGAGCTCTTCACTCCCCATCTCACTGCAGGAGACGGTTTCCATCTGTAAGTCTGTGGATCTGTTCTCCAGCAGAACATTGCAGCAAGATAGGAAGAGAAGCACTCTGATGTATTCTTTTCCCACCTCTTCAAATCCATTAAGTCTAAACATCCAGACCGTGACTGATCAAACTTTTGATGTTCGTGAGGTGTCAAAAGTTTTTGTGACAGGGAGCTATAAAGAGTTTTAAGAGACAGAATGGAAGCCCTTTAGAGATGAGCGAACTGGGTTCGGGTTTGAGTCGATCCGAACCTGAACAATCGGCATTTGATTAGCGGGGGCTGCTGAACTTGGATAAAGCTCTAAGGTTGTCTGGAAAACGTGGATACAGCCAATGACTATATCCATGTTTTCCACATAGACTTAGGGTTTTATCCAAGTTCGGGTTCGGATCGACTCAAGCATGCTCGAGGTTCGCTCATCTCTAAAGCCCTTCTTTCTCTATCCCAACCTCAGCTACTAGACCCTATACCAGGGTGTCATCAGAAAATGACTTATGGTATAAATAATGTTTTTATGTTAAACATATTTTTAAATTTTTGGTGACATTTTTCCTAATTTTTCAATTTTGTAAAATAATCCTGACATCTATACAGCATTGCAGCATCATGTGACACCAGTAGATAGAGGAGACTATAGCAGCTCCCTGGGGAATGACTTTCTCAAAGGTCACAGAGCGCTCAGTAATGTCTCACATTCATCTCAAGGGGACAGAATCTGTTTGTTGTTGTCTATGTCCATGAGTTTAGCTATAAAGCAAATTTTTAAAAAAATTGTCAGGATATAGAAGAACAAGTTTTATTATCTGACTCTAATCAGTAAAAGAAAATCTAGGTAACACATTCCCTTTAAATTTATTACAATTGGCATAGCAATGTCTCTTTCTTTGGTGCACTCACTCTTAGCGTCCTTTTATACGGGCTGATTATCAGTAATGGGTATTCCTAGGAACGCTCATTTACCCAAAAATCGGTCTGTGTAAATGAGCCAACAATCAGCTGATAAAGAAGCAAACACTGGTTCAGCTGATTGAATCTTTTGTACGGCAATATAAATTATAGTTACCTCTCCGCCTTTCACTGTCTAAACAAGGGATGGGCGACCGATAACAATGCATTTATATGGCAGCACAAACAATCCAGCGATTGTTCATAAGGGCCCAACCTTGTGAAGGCAGTACAAGCCAGCGACAATCTCACCGTTAATTTCCTTCCTCACATTGGGCCATGTAAATGGGTCCTTAGTGACCACAAAAAGGCTACAGGACTTAAAGGAGAAGTCCGGCAAAATTTTTTATTAAAGTATTGTATTGCCCCCCAAAATTTATACAAATTACCAATATACACTTATTACGAGAAATGCACATAAAGTGCTTTTTTCCCTCCTACTGCATCAAGGCTTCACTTCCTGGATAACACGGTGATGTCACTTCCTGGATAACACGGTTATGTCATTTCCTGGATAACATGGTGATGTCACTTCCTGGATAACACGGTGATGTCACTTCCTGGATAACACGGTTATGTCATTTCCTGGATAACATGGTGATGTCACTTCCTGGATAACACGGTGATGTCACTTCCTGGATAACACGGTTATGTCATTTCCTGGATAACACGGTGATGTCACTTCCTGGATAACACGGTGATGTCACTTCCTGGATAACACGGTGATGTCACTTCCTGGATAACACGGTTATGTCATTTCCTGGATAACATGGTGATGTCACTTCCTGGATAACACGGTGATGTCACTTCCTGGATAACATGGTAATACAATACTTTAATAAAAAATTTTGCTGGACTTCTCCTTTAATACATTGATTTACCCTCTCTTCAGGCTAAAAACTCATGCATTAAGTCCAGTTCTTACTGAGCAAATACGGCAGAATTGACATGTAATTGCTTTGAGCATGGAATGGAGCAGACGTGCGCGCCCTCCCATTCACTTGCTGCAGGACACTGAGCTCCGCTGCGGAATTCTGCCGTATTTGCTCAGTGTGAACTGGGCCTTGGGGTGCAGTTTTTCAACCCTAGCTCACATTTACTATATGTAATCACCTGTAGGTGTAGAAGACTATTGGTAAGGCAATGGGTTAAAGCATAGAGTAGGAGAGGTTTTCTATGGGGACATAGGACAGAGGTGGCAGCAGAGAGCACTGTGTCAGACTGGAGAGAATACACCACTTCCTGCAGGACATACAGCAGCTGATAACTACTGGACGACTGGAGATTTTTTAATAGAAGTAAATTACAAATCTATATAACCAGTTGATTTGAAAGCATTATATGCTCAGTACCCCTTTCACTCTAGTATTCCAGATTGTTGTAGTAATCAGCAATATTCACAACCTTGATTATTTTGTTATTGTCCGGCCTGTCACCTCCAGCACCAGGATTCATACCACAAGCGACCTAACACCCATCCCACAGCTGCTCTCACACTGCCATGCTCACAGTTTTCACTCCCCCGTATACCTCTGTGTCATTCGTCACATCTGGTTTCCACTAAAGATCACATTCGTTTTACGGGAAACTGGCATGGCAGCACTATTTCCGAGGTTATCATCAGTCACGGCACACACATCATGAGACTATTTCACTGTTATTAACCACAACCTAGATGAGTGCACTTCAGCTATTCCCCTCCTCCTCTTTTTCTTTCTTTTTATTCAGATGGTTTTTATACAAACCACAATCAGAGAGGAGAAACTCCAGAGGACCTTGTAGTTAGGCCCTTCTTCTGCTTTAGCTGTAGTTTCTTTATCAGCCAGAGTTTACACACTACATGTACCTGCTCCATGCTTTGTGACATGGTCATAGGTTTAAGGCATATCAGGGGAAAAACTTGACATTACATTAAAGCGTAACTAGAATTTAAAGGGGTATTCCAATCAAACATACACTTTGGTATATTGCTGCCCATGGTGAGACTAACAATTCCTTCCATACTTATTATCTGTTCAGTCTCCTTCCCCCAGTTCTCAGTTGCTGCTTTCTAATGAAGACACAAAAATCTGTGTGTGAGCTTTTTTCTCTTTCTCTCCCTCCTCCCCCCTCCCTTCTGAGACAGATGATGTAAACAAGTCCCTGGCAGGCTTTATCGGTAAAATTGTAGCTTCTTTGTAGTGCTGGGAGGTTTAATCTGAGGTCAAGTTGCTGAAGAACTCACTGTGATTAACCCTCCCAGGATTACAGAGAAGCTACAATGTTGCAGATACAGCCTGCCAGAGACTCCATTTACTTGTATGACTGGGCAGTGTGAAAGAGTGGCTCCTGGTCTTATGACTGGAAATCACCTTGTAGCCCCAGCCTTAAAGGGGTATTCCACTCAAACATAACTTTTGATATATGTTGTCGCCCATGGTGAGACTAACAATTCCTTCCATACTTGTTATTATCTATTCAGTCTTCTTCCCCCAGTTCTCAGCTGCTGCTTTCTGCTGAAAACACTAAAATCTGTGTGTGAGCTTTTTCTCTCCGTCTCCCCCTCCTCCCTTTTGTAATGCTGGGGAAGTAATCACAGTGAGTTTATCAGCAACTTGACCTTAGATTAACCCTAAGAAGCTACAATGTTGCAGATAAAGCCTTCCATTGACTTGTTTACATCAGCCATCTCAGAAGGGAGGGGGGAGGAGGGGGACAGAGAAAAAAAGCTCACACACAGATTTTTGTGTCTTCAGCAGAAAGCAGCAGCTGAGAACTGGGGGAAGGAGACTGAATACATAACAGGTGTGGAAGAATTGTTAGTCCCATCATGGGCAACAATATATCAAAAGTTATGTTTGAGAGGAAGACCCCTTTAAGTGGCCAAAAACTGAAATTGCCTAAATAATTTTGGTAGGAACCAGAACCTGGTAGAGGCCCAGTTAGGGAGGTGTTCCCCTTAAAGGGATATTGTAGAGAGTAGTTTTTTATGTGTTAAGTGTATGTGTTTTTTTTTTGTATACGTTTAACAAAGTTATTTTACTTTGTAATACAATGTTGTTAAAATAAATGAATACTTTTTTATTTACATGTCAACTTCTGTTGAGTGGCAGCAGTACGGGGCGACATGAGCCCCCACCCGGATACTGTATAGTCTAATAAGGGTGGCCATACACCTTCAATAACTGACTGCAGAATGATCTCTCCCGTTCTCCCCATACATAGGAAAGTTTGCCATGGCTGAGCAATCCTGAGGGGGTAAGCCGCAGCCAGAGTGGACTGTAACTTTAATATAACGGTATATACAGCATATACTTTAATATACAGTATACAGGAGAAGGGGGGCCTTGCTTTGTGTCAATAGCGATGTGCGGCAGAACCTGATCAGGGTGGGAACGGGGAAGTGAAGTTCCCGATATGAATGTTACTAAAGCAATGTTAAATAGAAACAACTTTACTCTCCAGAGAAAAAACCATAAGTAGTAAAGGATTTAATTCAGGTGTGAGTGTAGCGTTAGAACCTAATGACCATCCTCTTATTCTCTCCTGCTCTTCATCCATAGCTTTTACTAAAGGAAGTGAAGAAGCTGAGAGAGCGCCTGGGTGTGGACGAAGACCTCATCTCCAGTGCTGCTGCCCAGAGACTCCTTCACATCTACAGAGACTTACGGGATCCAGGCCTGGTCTTCATCTAATGCTGAGGATAAAAGCCGCCTCCAGAGACGTGTCATGATTACATGTTTCTGCGTCATCACGTGTTTCTGAGGTTAGATGAGAATTGTGGGTAGTGTTTGACGCTATGTAGATGCTTATATGAAAGGGGTACTCCATCCGGGACCCCTTTTTAGTAATGGGATGAGTGAAAACAATGACATCCACTTACCTCCCTAACTCCAGCGCTGTCCCCTGCATTCCGCCGCTCCAGTCCCCCGATGTGTCGCCTCTTCCTGGTCATGAGACGTGATGTGGCAAGCCCGCTTAGCCATTCAGTGACTAGCAGTGTCGCACCTCTGCTGAGCAGGCCTGTCACATCTCAAGACCAGGAAGCGACCACACACCGGGGAACCGGAGCGGTGGAAAGTGGACAGCAGTGCTGGTAAGTGGATGTTATTGCTTTCACCAACACTCTCCCCGCAGGTGCCAGCTAGAGTTTCCCTTTAATTATGGCAGTGTTATTAAAGGACACTGCGCTCACAAGAATCTTTTCATTGAGAAAACAAGTTCATCCTTGTCCGAAGTATTGTATCTTGCATTTTGCAGCAGGAAATATTTACATGATGTAAGGGATTTCTAATAAAGCTGTAAAAATGGCACGGTTCACATTATCATGATGGGTTTCCCTGAAGGTGACAAGTTTGGTCACTGCTGCTAAATGATGCTGTCATGGACCCTCCTCTGTAAGTTTCTCCTGCGGCCAGAGCACTGACTCCGCCTGTGTGCTACATGAGCGTCTGTGCCTTGCCTGCATCTCCACATTCTGTTACCTAAATGATGCAAATACTATCTGCCACCAGACAACACTCGTGCTGCTTATCACCGTGGGAAACAAAAAGATTTGGCACAGGATCCTTGTTTTTGCTGATGGTCAAACCTGTGGGCCTCCAGCTGTTGCTAAACTGAGATTCCCATCATGCCTGGGGAGCTTTAGCTTCGGATGTCCTGGCATGATGGAAATTGTAGTTTTGCAACAGCTGGAGGGCTGCAAGTTTGACACGTTTATACAGAAACAACCAAATGGGCACATATTTCCACTTAAAAATTACCTTTTTGTTATTTGCAATAAAAATGTAACAAAACAGAAATAGCACCACCACAACCAGATGCATGGGATAAATAGACATATAATAATTGCACTAAGCCCTCTATATATGTAAACTTTATTAGTTACTACACTGGTCCACAGAGATAGCAGTAATAAGCCCCTCAGTATCCGACCCCACACAACAGCATGGTCATATCATCCCTGTTATTAGTAACATCATGCAGGACATGCAGCAGCTGATAGGTACTGGAAGACTGGAGATTTTTTATTAAAAGTAAATTACAAATCTCTGGCACTTTCTGGCACCTGTTGATCTGAAATAAATGTATTTCTGCTGAACAACCCCTTTGGGTGTATCAGAACTTGAGCTGTGTGTGGTATAGCATCAGTCAGATGAATGGGTTCTAGCTGCAGTACTATAAGCCGCCTATGATCAAGAGTGGCACTATTGTTTTTTGTGTGTGTTTGTGTTTGTGTGTGTGTTTGTGTGTGTGGAGGGGGGGGTGAACATTTTCCCAATCTGATACAAAGCTTTTGGCCTGTGATCTCTATTGCCCCATCAGGTTGTTTTCACACATAAATGGTCGTATGAAACGTCCTATGTTCGGTGCGAGTGGTCCAGGCCGCTTATGGCATCGCAGAGCTGGAAATGGCGTCACATTGGTAAATTGGATGTGTGATTAGATTGGACGCATCCTTTCACACAAAGTGGTGTCTTTAGCGGGATTTGGTAAATAACATAATTGTTGTGATTGAGCCTGGAAACGAGTCTGTTTCCTGCCGATCACAGAACAATTTTCTTTGCACTCAACAATGTAGTTAACACTGCGGATAATTCCAATAAAAGCTCCTGAAATGTCAGAGGGAGCGGCGGTTTAATAGTTTTATTGCAGCCACAGTCTATGCATCCGCGTTATGGAAGTTTACAGACTTCCTGCCATCGTTCGGTTCTCCTTAGGGTAGAAAACAAGGACAGATGCAATGAGCGCGGTAAAGGATTGTACAAGATTAGAGAAAGATGGCCGCTCGCCTCTGGAAACATCAACAGTCTTTCTTCTGTGCTGTTAGTTTAAAGGGGTTTTTCAGCCATTTTTTTTTTCTTTCTTATCTACTGGTACCAGAAAGTTATATAGATTTGTAATTTAATTCTATGTAACAATCTCCAGTCTTCCAGTACATATCAGCTGCTGTACGTCCTGCAGGAAATGTTGTTTTATTTCCAGTCTGACACAGTGCTCTCTGCTGCCACCTCTGTCCATGTCAGGAACTGTCCAGAGCAGCAGCAAATCCCCATAGAAAACTTCTCCTGCTCTGGACAGTTCCTGACATGGACAGAGGTGGCAGCAGAGAGCACTGTGTCAGATTGGAGAGAATACACCACTTCATGCAGGACGTACAGCAGCTGATAAGTACTGGAAGTATGGAGATTTTTTTATTAGAAGTAAATTATAAATCTCTGGCACTTACTGACATCAGTTGATTTAAAAGAAAAAATATTGGGGGGTGAAAAACCCCTTTAAATAGAGCTGAGTTGCAATAACAAAAAGCAACCTGTGGACAACATTGGCACTGTTTCATAAAGCAAGTAGCCAAGAGTTTTCCTAGTAAATCACATCCATCACCTTTCCACAAGATGACCTTGTCACTTAAAAAAAAAAAAAACTTTTGGCGTGTCACACA